>NC_064305.1:54943229-55069170 GCF_023373825.1 Bactrocera dorsalis
TGTTTATACAGTCCTTTCTATCGAGTGCAAGTACGTACTTTGGGCACTATATTTCTGATCTAACGCTTTAGAAATTTTGTAGATCCTATCGGTACAGATCGTCGTATAGACAATAAATGGGCTTATCAACATGGTCACGTTTTCGGATGATCGGTGATCTTGTTCGCTATACCTTTGTGACCTTGCATCCATTAGAAATCAAGCCGCTTGTTCCTAGTGATAATCTCTACTGCCGCCCTGCCGCTCTGCCGCCTCCCAAGACACTTTTATGCAAAACAAAGTTATTGCCATGATATGCTACTCGGCTGTCCATGTAGATATTAACTCAGGAGTTGCCTGCTGATACGTTCGAGGCTAGCTCCGCAGCTCCCCCAATAGCAAAAAACTCTGCTTGGAATATACTGCGAATTTCTCCGAGGCACAATTGATGGCTTAAGGGCAAGCGATCGCCCTAAGTTCCTATTAATTAACGTCCCCCTCTAAGTAACTAAGTAATCCATCCCATGTCAAAAAATAGTAAGACTTTGTTCGTAATTTTAAATTTCGTACTTTATTATTTAAAATTTACGCCGTTCCTATAGAAATAACTCCCCTTGGCTCCAATCCAATTGTGCCCCCGTTTTTTCCACTCCCCGAAAACGTTTTTAAAGTCAATTTCCGGAATAGCCTTCAATGTGCGTAAAGATTCACGTTTAATGCCTTCAATAAACTAAAAACGGTTTCCCCGGAGCGATGGTTTGACTTTGCTGAATATCCTAGAGTCACACGGAGCTAAATCAGAAGAATACGGTGTATGCGGCACGATATTGGTTAAAGATTGTGCGAAAAACGAACGAAGAATCAATACAGTATGCGACGGTGCTTATCTTGGTGTAAAAACCAAGAGTTGTCGGCCCAATTCGGAGTGAGCCAAACCTTCATTATCGAAGAAAACTGTCAACATAACCTTGATTTTTAACATGTTTTGACGTGGTTTATTCGAACCGAAGATCAGCTTTGCCGATATTCCACCGATTGATCGTCTGTTTCCGGGTCGTAAGCAAAGTTCCAAGGTTCATCGTCAGTAATAATACGTTTCATGACATCCTGGTAGACGAAAGCAATGTTTCATAGACGTTAACGCGATGCTATTTTTCGATAAAATTTAGCGATTTTGGAACCAACCAAAATGGTTTTCACTGATCCTCTCGATATTCTCACACTACTAGTAAGATCTCTGGCTGTTAATCGTCGATTTTCAAGCAACGATTACTTTCTTTTATTGACGTGTTAATCATCAGTTGATGGTGGTAGCCGTCTTATACATACATATACATATATATTCAAGATAAGCAATTACCACTGAAGGCCTTTTCCAACATTCTGAAAGTTTCAAGTTTTCGAGCGAAATTTAGGACAAAAGTCTTTGTATTTTTTGACCACTGTACTGAGGAATTTTAGTTTTACAAAATTTTGATTTTGATTTCATCTGCTCGTTATATCCGTTCATGGTATACTAAAACCGATGATTACTTAAAAAGTCATCGTCATTTTATATTAATTAGCCTTTAGCTTGCTTTAGCAGACAATGCAGAATACAGTTTGCGTTTTCTTTCATGCTGTCGTATTTCTTTTTGTTACATTTGCAGATTGAAAAACGTGACAGATACAATATCAAAGAAAAAAAGCAAAAGCAAAAACAAATAATACATAAAGGAAGCAAACAAAAGAGAATATAAAACAAAACAAAATATAATACAAAATCACTTTGTAAACGTTGTACTTAGCACCCAATCGGGCTTAAACTAGGATCAGTTCTTTGAAACCTCTTAACGAACTAAACAAAAACAAAAAAAAAAAAAACAGAAAAAAACTAAAGAAATTTAAAATTATTAAAGCAGATTTATATAGTTACTTTTTGCGTCGCCTTATAAAAACTAATCGCACATATTCGTACATATACACACACATACTCACATATATAGATATACAATCTACTGTACTCGTATATGTGAAAGCGGAGAGGAGCAGAGCGAAAAAGAAAACACAAAACAAAAGCGTAGACGAAAACAAGAAAAACATATAGCCGAACAGAACACATAACCCGAGCAGTGTGAAGCGAGAGAGAAACCGCGGACCGACCGCGGCAGATTATGTCACGAGACGATTACAATCCTGTAACTAGCTCTGGTGTTCGTAGCCCGGGTCGCTCAAGGCGGCTCACGGAATTGCCAACTGTAGATCGGTCGCCATCACGAGACTACGGTGCACGTGGAAGTCCCCTAGGTGAAGACCAAATATTAAAAGTGATATTTTCAAGCAATTAAATTATTAGTTAATTATTTAAACTTACAGACATATGTATGTATGTATGATTTGAGATGTTTTCGTTTTTTGAGTTGTAGCCGCTGATAATGTATATGAGTTGAGACCAGTGCAAAATGCAAATAGAGCAATTATGATTTCATTGAAGCAGGGTTTCTATGCAAGACTGCACGCAAGGCAAATTTGAGTTTAACTAGTCATTAAATTGCACTTAGTATACTATTAAGATATGTATTAAGAGTATTGACGCCTAAGCTATAACATACGAAGCAGTTGTGTTATGTTAAGTTGCTAGTCCATTTGCACCCGACATGACAGATCAACTGGTTTGCTCCGCATAGAACTTTGAAAGTAATATATTGTATCGAATGTGTTACGGAAATGGCAAAGCAATTGAACTTTATTGAACGTTATCGGTTCTAATATGTACCTTCGATCGGTTCATAAGTATAGCATGAGTCATTTTTTGTACTAAAACTTTTTTAAGCGTGTTCGATTCATTACGGCACTGGTCGCTGGTTTCAAATTCTACTCTCTTTGAAAAGATTTCGTGCAAACTCAACCGTTAATTTAGTTAGTGAAAGGTGTATGAAACACCGTTCGCTAAATAAAGGGTGTTTTTCTACATGTGGTTTTCTGGAAGAAACAATTTATTGTTATGGCCAAAAATTTGCTATGGCCCGGCGACTGACCTAATTTTCATCTACTTCTTCTTACACCAATGTCGTATGTGAGCAACAACGCACCGAATATTATCTTCTAAAGCATCAATCCTCTCGGGTGTATCTGCATAGAAAAGCGAGTTTACGCAATACCATAGAAAACAAAAGAATCAGCGGCATCAAACCGCACGATCTTGGATTATAATGTGCTCAGCAAAAGTTGCCTTCAATAAATTGATTGTTTCGTTGGCTGTATGGCATGTGCCACCGCCTTCTTGAAACTCCTTCCTTCAATTCAGGCATGAACAGTCAATATCTATAGCTCTGTAGCCCCATTGACTGTAACATTATAGACGGGTTAATTTTGGAAGATATATAGACTAATGAGTTCCTGTGTCCATAGAGGACACCATTCAGTTACTCTTTAAGAATTTTACGTGGTCCCTAAAACAGCTTGTGGATTATCATCACTCCAAATTGAGCAATATTGTTTATAAACGTACATACATATTTAACCGAAAGTGAGCGTCAGTTGGATTTTGTAAGATCATTAACCAAGATCTTCTGCAAAACTTTCTATAAAGTGGATGGGTATAGCCATAATTGTTGAGCGTGATAGCGGATGGCTTCATTCGGGTTTTCTTCAATACTCTGTTTCACAAATTACCGACTCTGCTGGGCGATTATGTCCACCGAATATTGGACGCTGTGCGCAAAGCATCGTGCGGCGAACCGAACCATTATTTGGTAATAAGTTAGCACGATGTTCCAAGCGTTCTTCCGAAGTTAGTCCGTTTATTATGAAGTGGTAGACCAAACTGAGTATAAATTAAATAACGTCTGTCAAAAAGACCAATTCCAAAAAAATGATTGCCTAATTGAAAACCACACGTCTAAAAAATACCCTTCATAAATTCGATTGCAGTTTTATACCAGCCAATGATTATTTTACCTTTTGGCAGTAAATATTATGTAAACTTGTCTCCTCTCTCTAAATGGGTTTTGCTCCAATGTTAATTAGAACCCTTTCATTTTTTCTACTTCAAGAAGTTAAATGATCGCCACGATACATTACATAACTGAAAGACCAACTCTTCGGTTTTATTTTCGTTTCTAACCGGTTTTCTAAAGTAAATGAAAATTTGCTCGATATTTGGACACAATTTAATATAACGGTAATTAGTGGGAAGCCCATTTGAAGATTTATTGATTTTCCTTTTTATTCTTGCACTGATTCTTTTTACATCCTCTAGGTTCTACTCAACTAGTTAGAACCTTAACTCGCCTTCATTAACTTGAATTAATCCATTTACGGAGCGAACACTTTCGAAAGGTTCCGATTAGCATTTCCGAATATACATTTCAAGTTTGAAGTGTTGTCACAACTAGACCAAAATTGGAGATTACAAAAGAATCAGCTTTCCAGGCAGCTATTATTAAATATTATGTTGCTAAGGCGTCTTAAGCTATGTGGTTTAAACGTATGTCTCCACAAATGTTTACACCAACTTCAACCAGCAAATTTATGTGTATTTTCGTATATTTTGTTGTTTGCTATGACTATCTGACCTTGATGTTTATTGGTTTAAACTTTAGGTAATGACTTTCGTTTTCGAACCTCAAAAGAAATCCTCAATAGTTCTTACTATATGCCCAACTGACATCGTTTAGATGTGACTATTATCGAGCTCTATTAAAGCAAAGACGCATTGTGCTACAGAAACAGTATCTGAAACTGAAGGTCATTCCAGTCCATATCTTTACTTTCTACTGACAAGAGACCACAGCTCATTCGTCTGTAGTACTAAGTAGTGAGCGAGATATCTATAGTTTTTCTTGGAAACTGTGATCACTACTAGAATCTGATACACAATCCGAACCAAACTGTTTACGTTTGCGCACCGAGTGTCCTTGCTATCCTCAATATATCATTGCAGTTTTATTTGATATTATCAAAATCAAGATTAAGAAATATGATATCTCTGATGAATAATAAAAACCGCTCCAACAAACGCACAAAAATTGACCTTGGAAATAAATTCAGTATGAGACAACGTTTTCCGAAGCGCAGTGAGATTCTGACAAATGTCAAAATTTAAAATCGCTTCGGTAGCATTTTAGTGCAACAAATTCTTCCTAAAGAGATAACATTGCCATTATCTTTACCGTTTTATGTTTAGCGCTGTGCTTTATCTGTGGCAATTAGGCGTGTCTTAACTTCTCTTCTCCTGCCGTTAAGTAAAAAACAAAAAGAACAGAGAAATCGGACGCATAGAGAATTGGTGGTGAATTGGATTGAAATTTTTAATTGAGCATCTAAATTAAGAGTTATTATGTATACAATATCTACTGTCATGTATTTTCCATACAAACGCATGCACACGTGACCATGCGCTGCGCTGGCGTATTACGTTGTTGGCGTTCACGCACCGACAGATTTCGCAGTGAGGCCATGAATCAATATGCACAAACACACATACACACATACAAAATTTATTAAAGCCCATTAAAAGTGATTTCCGCCAAACAACGCGCGTGTGTGTGTGCGTGTGAGTGTGCGATTTGCGCATTTGACCTCGCCGCGCGGCATGTCAATGATTGTTTCGAAAATATATGAACGTAAAATATGTATATTTATATTGGAAATTTTATTAACCCGTAAAAATAATGCCAAACTCTTATGTATGTATGTATGTATGTATTGGTATTTATGGTATTTATGGTACATACGTAATTGCTTACGTGCAGCAGGGAACACATGGAATTGGCTTGTGACGTTGTTTCAGTATAACGGAATTCAAATATTTTACTTACCGTTAAAATGCAAATAACTTTGCGACACTGACAGTTATAAATTGCACAACAACAGTTTTCAAAATATTAAATTAATATTAATGTATAGTTTATAGCTATTAATTTAGTGGATATTTTATTTCCTTTCATTTTCATTTATGTCTCTTTTATAAAATTTACTGATGGCGGAGCTTTTGGTGAGAGTAGTTTAAATAAATGATAAGGTTATAACGGATGCTTCTCGAGCTTTTTTAATGTGGCTTTCGAGGAGAAATAAAAAAATATTTGAAGCTATTGACAATTTCAACAGTGGTTTGCGGAATATCATCACTACAAATGGGACAATGTTTTTTTAATCACGCATCCATAATGAAACATAACGACGAAGACAAATTAACAGGACAGACAACGAACAGAATAAGCGCAACGGCGGAGCACTACGGACACTTGACTTTTAATCGGCCATTCACATCCGTTCAACCCAAAGTGTCCTTCATCCTTTTTCGAGCCATAATTTTGGTAATACGTTTCCACGATTTGTACTGTAAAGGAAGTTTTTGTCCTTTTGGACCTCTTTAATGATGTCCTTCAAATGTTGGATTTTGAGCAATTTTTGGTTGTCAGCCAATTTGTGCGGAACAAACCGTGCACACACCTTTCGTAAGCCCAAATGTTCGGTCAAAATGCGATAAATCGATGTTTCGGAGATGTTCAATTCCATTTCCATGAATTTCAATGGTGATTTCGGCTGATTTTTGATGAATTCACGCACAGTTTCGATGGAATTTCCGGTGATCGCGGATTTTGATTGGCCCACATGTTGATCCTCATTTATGGCCTCACGACCACTTTGAAAACGTTGAAACCACTCGTTTACTCTGCCACGGGATAGGCTATCATCCCTATAAACTTGTTTCATCAATTGAAACATTTCGGTAAAAGTTTTACCAATTTAAAACAAACTTTAATGTTGGCTTTGTTCGGAGCTCATTTTCGCACCGATAACACAAACATACTGACACTTAAAACGCAATAACTTCATTTCCGATCAATGAAATGTCATGCCTCACTGGACAGTAAATAAAGATAGCAGATTCTAACATACCAGTCGACATATAGATGAGGCCTCCAGCGGGCGATAGATTCAAAAAGTCCTGTTTTCTTTGGAAAACACCTTGTATAAACAAGTAACAGCTGTTAAAAGGCCCAACTCCGAAAAAGCTATTGACTCATTAAAAACAACACGTCTAAAAACACATTTATTTATAGTTACTAGTTAAGCCAAAGTAAATATATAACTCTGAACATAAATATATTTTTAAGGAAGTATGCGTAGGTAAGCGAATATAAATATCGTGCCGAATGACCTTTGTCCGTATCTGACACCAACTTGAGTTCAGCTGTTTTGCTAGTCGCCCCCATAAACATCACATAGGTTCTCACAGGCATTTTTATGCTGATATCTAAACAGGAGTTCCCTTTATAAAATACTGAAAACAATTTTGTCACTATTTACAATTTGTCTGTCTAAAACCATATAAAATATATAGTATTCATGGTATATAAACTTCGTGACGATTTAGCCGTGTCCATTCGTCCGTCTGTCTGTATATATCATTATCTCACTGAACTATTCCTTCAGATTTTGATACAAGGCTTTTTCTTTCTAAGAAGCTGATCATTTGTTGGAACTGCTGATATCGGACTAGCATAATATATAGTTGCCAAACAAACTGAACTGAACGATCAAAATCGAGTTCTTGTATGGAAGCTTCTTTCTTTGTTTATTTTTCCCTTGTTTCAATGAACTTCACTATAAACTCTCGCCATCAGTAAAGTGTTGCAGTATACTCGTAAATTAACTTATAATAATATTGTTTTTGTTGTTTACAATAGTTATACATAGAATAATTGCTACGTAGTCAAGTAAGAGTTTTCGCAGTCGTTTACTTTTAAGTTTAAGTAAATAAATCTAATTGAACTGTTATTGTATATGAACATAAACTCGTACATTATAATTTATGATATTCTTTTCTTTGAATAACGAACGATTGCAAACTTGAACCTAATATTCATTTTATCTTACATCACGCATGCGCATGAAACATTTTTCTGTTGCATTTATCATCGCTTGGCGCATACATTTACGCTTTTCGTTTTGATTTCATTTCATTAATTATGTGACAATTTGTTGCCAACTAACACACGAACACTCTCACACACACACACACATTCATACACATTAAAAATGCCGACTTTCATTATCGAATATAGTTTAGAAGTAGTAAACATTCCTTCCCTATAGAAGGTGCGACGCGTTGGTTTGTTGCAAGTCGTGTCACACACAAGTCGCCATACACTTATATAACTGTTCCTTCGTTGTGTCGTAACAAATTAAGGCGGCAAACTGGATTACAACTATGGTTAGTAAAACACATGTGCTTACCCAGCAACTCAGCCACTCATTGCATTAGACTCTCATTCACATTGAGTATATCATATGTATCGTCACCTTAAATGCAAAACAACTTATCATCAAAAATATCGAAATTGAGTTTTTTATTGCTCACGATTCACATATTACATACATATACATGTATATGTAGCACAAAATGTTCAGCTGCCGCTATCAGATATAACCAATATATAACCATTTTATAGCCAAAATAATCAAAACTCAAACTTATGAAAAGTGATGTTACGTTATTTTGCATTTTAGGTGACGATGTATACATACATATGTATATTGGGGTGGGACAAAAAAGAAATTTTTTTTGGTTGCTTCATACCTTGAAAACATCGTCCGAAATTACCAGAAAATTCTGGCTGTACTTACGACTTAAGGTTGGATTTCGAGCTCGAATAGCTTTTGAACGACTTTGCAAATCTTTAAATTTCCAACAAGAATTAGTTTTCAGACTTACTAAAAATAATTTTTTGAAATGCATTAAACTTCAAAAAATAAGTACCCCTGAGTTCTATGGGTATAAAGAGTTCACACTTTACCAGAATTTTATTTCCTAATTTCGAACGGTATTTTTAGTGTAGATTAGATTAGAGTGATAAACGAGGAATGCACCTCACCTTTATGTCTGTTGTGCCCTCTCCTAGATCAGAAATACTCTCCTGGTCCCAACATATTGATTCAGGGTAACCAAGGAAAATCTACATAGTATTTGGAACATTCTTATAACTATACATACATATGCATATCTAAAGTCCGCTACGTAAAAACACCTACAGAGCAAGCTGAAGTTTAAATTTATTTAAAAAGTGATCGAAATTTCGTTTGAACGAGTTATCATTCTTCGGTTGCTCACTTAATATCTTAACTTCACATATGTAAGTAGTTGTAATGTGACATGAGCCCTTTAGTACGCTCTCGCAATAATCTTCTGGGTAATGAGAGATACTGCGTATACTTCAACTTCATCAATGAATATTATATTAACTCAATTGAAGATAGACTAAACTTGGAGGAAGCTCAATAGTTCAAAAGGTTACTGCCAAGCACATCAGGGTGAACAGTAGATCAAGCCTCCTTAACTTTACCAAAATAATGAAGCAGTAGCATGCTTAATCGGATGAACCAAAGAGCTGAATAATTTGGTTAGATTGTTTCTTTAATGGAACTTGACGATTTCCACCGACGAAATATATACTTCAATTTCAATCGATTTTCAAACAAGAAAAAGGGAGGTAAATTGTATTTATTTTTTTATTGGAATGGTAATTAAAAACGTTTGCAATATGTTATTTGGGTAGCTAACGGGTCACTAATAAGGTAGTAAAAGTACCATCAGCTAAATTTTGAACTCATATGCTCTTCTACCAATGATTTTAAGCAGCTTCGGCCGTCTTTAAGTGCAGAAACGGACCCGAAGAGAGATAAGACTCATATTACTTATACACCATATACCAGTGGCAATAAATCCTTGGCAGACAAATTGAGTCGATTTATCCATGTCCGCCTATCTGTCCGTCTGTATACACGCGAACTTGTCCCTCAGTTTCGCGATATCTGTCTGAAATTTTGTACACGTCCTTTTGCCTTTATTAAATTGCTTTTTTTGTCAAAATCCTCGATATCGCATAAAGTTGGCATATGGCTGTCATACAAACTGTCCGTTTCAACTCAAGTTCTTGGTTGGAAAGATGAAATATCCGAGCATATTTTTCAGATCGGACTACTATAGCTTACTGCCATTCAAATTGACTGATCAAAGATCAGAATAAAGTTCTTTTTATACTCTTCTTTTCTATAAAAAATGCATCTGTGAAGCGTATTATAGCTTCGCTGGAGCCGAAGGGAAAGTTTTTTCTTGTTTCTAATAACCTGAACGCAAGCAGAAATTATAGATAGTAATCCAAATAGTAGGCTTATCAATCATCGAAAATATGTGGGGTCACTCTTTTAGCTCCTCAATGTTAACGGCAATGTTTAAGTGACGCTGAAGACCGGCGAGCAAATTTTAGTTCAGTCGACGCTGTTCCTAGCATGGAAGCAGAAAGTCATCATTCGCTGGGCTTGTTTTTCTGCCAGCGGCGGCCCTTATCGAAAAATAAAATTACTGTTTACATACAATGTTCCTTTAAAGTGGAACCCGATAATATCGCTCTGACGTACCACACGCCGTTATTCATTGCAAGTAAGGCAATCCCAAAGCAATAATTTAAATATCCAAAGGGAGGTCAACCAGTAGTTTTCCGTAGGCAAACACGCACGTTGGCGCAAACTTACAAACACAGCCACACAAGTTTCATTATTTTTGAAAATAACGCTCTCAGTACAGGAAGAGTTCAATGCACGCCCATCACATGAGCATTGCCAACATGCACACACACACACATATACACACACACTTACCGCCTTTTCCAATTAGTTAAACTGTAAAAAGTATATAGAGAACTTTTAGTGGCCTATTTTTGTTTCAATGCTCCGTTAGTATTCCCATTAATTAAAAGCCTTTTGTTTTGTTGCAAAATTTCATCAGCCAGCAACAACATACTCATACTCGTACAAACATGATAGCGTTGCCATGTATATTTGCATATAATTTTCATTTAGCCTTTAAAATTTTAATTTTGTTTATTACTTTCACACACATTAAAATATTTTAATATTTTGAAAGCGATCATTTAAATGCTTTGACACGTACTAGCAATTCCAGAAAAATGCGATAAATCCCCAATGCACTGTTTATTTTGATACGTTACCTAGTCCACACTGACTCACCCATCCAAGCCCAAAAATGAAATGAAAACGCCCTTACCAGCGAACACCAGCAAATGGCACCGCTTACTACCCACAACTAACCACCGACCACCGACCACCGACCATGACCACATCCATAGTCCTCTCACAATCACTTTTCTCTACTCACACGTATCACATCCCTTAGCCACATCACCCTCATTATTATCATCGTCATAATTGTGTGAATTACAGCAATGGGCAGTCCATACTATAGAGACATGGATGAGCCAACAAGTCCAGCCGGTGCGGGCCACCATCGGAGTCGGAGTGCCAGCAGACCGCCGATGTCACACGCCATGGATTATCCAAGTAAATAAATTGTATTTCTTACACTCCAAAAACTTGGCAATTGCTCAACATTAATTTGGAGTTAACTGGCAATTAGCGTTTAACCGACGGTTATGTTCGACTTAAACTGAAAGGTTGATAGTAACCGAAGATCGTTACTTATAATAAACACAAAATTGATGCTATGATGCCGACTGTCAGCTTAATTTGAGAAATTTGCCTATATTAACTGAATATGTCTCTCATGAAAGACTTAGAAAGCCAGAATTTACTAATAACATTTGGCATATACTTTTCTTTTGCACAGGAACCCGATACCAGTCGCTGGATCGCGGTGGCTTGGTTGATCCACACGATCGTGAATTTATACCCATACGTGAGCCACGCGATCGATCACGCGATAGGTCTCTCGAGAGAGGATTGTATTTGGAGGACGAGTTGTACGGACGTTCGGCGCGACAGAGCCCCAATCCTATAGGTAAGTGCTTTGAAATGTGAGAGGATTCAAATTTGGACAATATTCGAGTAACGTGTACCAGCAATGAGATCCTAAAATTTTATAGAAATGACCTTTGAAAGATACTTTTTTAACTGCCTTCAAATGCACTGTACATTTTATGATTTTGCTTCTTTCAGGTTATCAAACGGGCTTACCATCATCGGATCGAGCGTATCTGGGCGATCTACAGCATCAGAATACAGATTTGCAGCGCGAATTAGGCCAACTGAAGCGAGAGTTAGAACTTACAAACCAAAAGTTGGGCAGTTCGATGCACAGCATAAAGACGTTTTGGTCGCCCGAGCTGAAGAAGGAGCGAGCGTTGCGTAAAGAAGAGAGCGCCAAATACAGTTTGATTAACGACCAGCTAAAGTTGCTGAGCACGGAGAATCAAGTAAGAAACATTAGACTCCAATACGCAAAGCATTTCGCAACACTAACAGCAGTAGCTGTAGGATATTATATTAGGTTTATTCTCAAGAGCTATTCTTTCGGCTTACAAATGACACTGATCTCTAATTGTGCGTACTGTTAAACTTTTTCCTTAGAAACAAGCGATGTTGGTGCGTCAGTTGGAGGAGGAGTTACGCATGCGCATGCGACAGCCTAATATAGAAATGCAACAACAAATGGAGGCTTTGTACGCGGAAAACGATCATTTACAGCGCGAGATCAGCATTTTACGTGAGACAATTAAGGATCTTGAGTGCCGCGTGGAAACACAAAAGCAAACGCTCATTGCGCGCGACGAAAGTATTAAGAAATTATTGGAGATGTTGCAAACCAAGGGAATGGGTAAGTCGTTAGAAAACAATTAGAAATCTTCATATACATACATAGATCAGTGCCTTGCTTTTAGGCGTACTTTTAGCTAGGTCCTATTTAGACATAAACATCAAATAACATTTAAATTTTGGTCGAAAGCCTGAAGGGATTAATTTCGATAATTAGATAATTTTATAATATAATTAAGGTTAGATACAGTTATTTTATGATTATATTGGGTATCATACTGAGGTTTTACACATTGTCCGGGGCTTTCAAACACGTACGAAAACATAAAAATTTGGGTTAAGAACTTTCAGAACAGTTACAAATACATATATTACAACTATGGTCTGAATTTCACAAGATCCTCAAATATTTCATATTTTGTAACTCTCACACTTCTTCGCTTCCGTGGCTTTCGTGTACCTTTCAATGGAGTTTCATTTTTAGATGGCGGGCCCCAAGTGTAGCGACACAATCCTAGCTGAGGAACAAGTTTCATTGATCCCTTTTATATATGAAACCAGCAGATTTCTCCAAGACAGACGACCGAAGCGAAACCGAGTATCTCTGAGTGTCCCCACCTAAGCTCCTTCTCTCTTAGCCGTGAAACCAAGTACCACACGGATACTGGATCTCACCTAAACTTGCTGGCGTTGCTCTGGGTGCCGGATGGGGTCGCGAAAAGTATGAGTATGAGTACCCAGAGTTAGTGCCATACCTCATTTAAATCCCCATCCCTAGAGACAACCATCTAGGTTGACAAAAGTTATCAATGAGGGTAAAAAGAACAGTTGGTGTGAAATAGAAATGTAGGATCTTATACTGAAACTTACAGATATAAAAGAGATTAAATCTCCGAAAATTTAGCTTTGGTCGAATAAAATTGGGTCTATTCTGGTAAAGTAGAACCGACTTT
Source organism: Bactrocera dorsalis (assembly GCF_023373825.1). Lineage (NCBI taxonomy): Eukaryota > Metazoa > Arthropoda > Insecta > Diptera > Tephritidae > Bactrocera > Bactrocera dorsalis. Next base: position 54,956,720 of record NC_064305.1, read on the forward strand.
TTTTGGATAGAATAATCCACCTTTTAGTGAAATGCCTTGGAAAATATTAGCATTAAGAGTATTTTCCACGAAAGATGATCAAAAATGTAGAAAGAACGCATTGATTTTAGCTTTTAAAATATAATTCTGTAGAACATATTTTCAATGACGATTCGGGAAGTCTAAGATTGTTTCGCAAAATCTTCCAAAAGGTGGTTAGGTACAACTCCAAATGTTGTGCACGATAACGGATGGAATCGTTCTGATCTTCTTCGGTACTCTGCTCTACAAGAGCAAATGCTGTACAGTGTCTCTAAGGATGCGTGTTATCCACTAGAGTAAGTGTCGTCGCGCTAATCGAACCATTATTTTGGTAATAAATTTGCACGATTTGTAGACCTTGTTCCGAAGTAGGTATGTTTATTATGCAATGGCAAGCAGTATAAATGAGGCAACAGCTATTAAAAAGACCGACTCCGAAAAAATGTTGCCTCATAGCAAACTCTACGTATAAAAAACACCAAATAGAATATGCAAACGTAACAGACGAATTGGGAATACAGAGCTTTTAATCAATATTAGTGAGTATTATCGTAAGTCTAGAAATATACCGTTAATGAAAGAAAATTAGGTTAGAGTGAGCATTGAGATAAGTTTGAGTGATATTAGAGATGAGTTTGGGATCGAAGTGACTGAGCGCGGCTCTTGAGGTTATTAAGCAGTTTCGTGTACTTCCACAACTTGTATACAACATCACATACACTCTCTTCTTTTCTCTTTGTATCTTTCGAACTTCTCATCCGCTTTATAGGTAAGGAGGAGGAGCGACAAATGTTCCAGCAAATGCAAGCCATGGCCCAAAAACAGGTAATTACTGTTTAAGTTACCTTTTTCGAAAGTTAAACAAAATTTATCAACGAAACGTATATTTATACAAAAATAAAAAAAAAAAACAATCGACAAATGCTTTTAGTAAAAAAAATAAAAAAAAAAAATTAATACGAATTTATGAAATTTTTCAAAGATTTCAAAACAAACACAAACTGATTAAATTTTCGAATCAAAGGCTAGCAGGCACAAAGTCGCCATGAATTAGCTTTGAATGCGTAGAAATCACTACAACGCTGTACAAAAAATCCTTAAACTAGCCTTTTAAATGCTGCTTCCGCAGTTGTGTCTGCCGAAAAATAGCTAAAAGTGATTTCATTTTCTATTGAGCGACGTTCGAATTTTCAATTGATAAACAAAATATTCATAAATAATAATAATAAATGTTTAACTTGGCTTTAAAATTATTAACGAACACACACACACATTCACAAAATGTTTCTTTGTCTTTCTGTTTCTGTTTCTGTTCGTGTAAAACTCGGACTACTCGTTTATTGTTAGTACTTTAGAAATTTGCTACGCAGTTCACTATAATTTTCTAATTACATGCTCTTACTTACTATATATTCATACATACATACACATGTGATAATGCGCCGTTATTTAGTGTAACAACAGCTATTTGTCGATAAAACTCATTATGCAATCAATCGTCCAATGCATCCAAAGTGAAGCGAACACATTTTTACTCACGCTTCACCACCCATGCGATCATCAGCTCATCTGCCATGCAACAACCATTATTTTTGTTGGTATGCATTTGAAAAAAAACGAAAAAATAAAGCATCATTGCAACATTACAATTAAGGATGCTGCGCATACATAAGTAAACACTATTTTGTTGTTTTTGTTTTTGTTAAGAACACTTGCTTAGAAATCGACTCTCATCACATTAACTTAATGTTCAGTTTTCCGTCATTATTTCGTTGTTATTACTTTCGAGATTGTTGTTGCTTTAACTTGCATCTGAAAGTGTATTTAGCGCTTAAAAAAATAAACAAAAAAAATAACAAAAACAAAAAATTTAGAAATTTCGACGAAAAGTATTACTCGCTTAACCCTCTAGTGCGCACACATGCATTAACCGTAGCGACATGTGTGTGAGTGTTTATGTAGCGTTCAACCATAAATGTTACCATACCCCTGCCCCCCCACTCCGCAGGTGTTCCAATAGCAAGTAATGAGTCAGCAAACAAATAAATAAATATTTCTACACGTAGCCATGTATGTGTGTGTGTATTGATAGAAGAACAATTTTAATTTCCCTAAAATCCCTAGCTCCGAGTAGTCATCTAGCGCTCGCCTTTGCCTACACATACACATACTCACACACACACACACACACCGGTGCATAAGTAGGTCTATAGTTTACCTAGTGCGCTGTGATATTGACATGGGGCAGCTACAATGCGCAGTGAACTGTTCCAGTTTCTGCATAAAAGCACACAACAACAATCACACACACATATACTATATACAGACGTATATATTTCCACTTTAGCGTGAACTGTACATCTTCTTAGTATTTGTAGTTATTCGTTCCTTATTACCAGTTTCTTAACACACACACACACACACACACATACAATCACATATTTCCAATATATTTTTAGTTTCAGTTTCGTACTTTTTTCTTTTGGTTTTCGCTGCTTATCCTTGGCGCTACATGATATTTTGTGCGTTTCGACTTTTTTCGCTGCTTCACTCAACTCTCGCTCGAAGTATCTAACTACTAGATTTGCCGTGTACAAGTTCCATAAGTTTTGTGTTCATCTGCATAACAACACAATTCAATTTGATAGATTTCCTTGCCCACGCAGCCTCACCGCCCCCACCGCACTCACAAACGCGTCGCTCACCCGCCTACCGGCACTCAAAGGCGCGGACCGAAACTAAGAAAACTTTAATAATATGTTGCTGCAAACAAGCAAAGCATCTCTGTGTTGTAGCTTTCCCGCCGTATCCTCATGCATTTTGTCGTGAAGCGCATATCTTGTATTCCCTGCCCCTGATTCCCGTCCTTGATGGTGGCGTCTCCACAGAAACACTATTCTACATACTTGTGCTTAAAAAGTCCCTTCATACACATACACACATACATTTATATATATACTATACATATATGTTTGGTTTTACAATCCGGCAGCTTTGTCTGTCCATTACTTTTTACACCGCTTTGTAGAAGTTATTATTACTGTTATTGTTCCTTTGCTTATTGCATCGTTTCGCACTCTGTGTTGCATTCTTTGCCGAGTTTTTAGCTGTTGTCCTTTACTACTTTTTCTTTACTTTTGCATTCAGCGCTTTTTGTTTTAAATCTCACTCGATTCTTAGGGTTTCTTTGCCTTTTAATATCTCCTTCGCCATATAATCTCACTTATAATGCATATTCCCCTCAGCAGTTGTTGTTTTTTATCCGTGTTGCTATTTATAACGGCTTGGTTTATTGCACGACATTTCCACGTGGATTAAAATCTATTTGAAGTATATGGAAATTTCTAATTTATTCTTAAAAGAAATGGAGCGTTCGAATTTTCCAGTGACGGAGATAGCGCTTTGTGTGGATTATAACGGTTTAATGGGAAATAAGACCAAGATAAAGATATTTCTTATTTTCTTTTAATTTTGAAGATAATATTAAAACAAACAAAGCACGTATAAAACATAACGGTAACTCCACTCTTTGATTTAATGGTAACAATTTTGTATGCCGTTACTGGAGTATGTAGCTTGATAGATATATACACCAGGTCTTCAAGAGTTCTGCACTTGCTTGTTTTTGTTAGGCTGCAGTATATCATAGATTATATGCTTTTATTTGGTTCCGGTCTACAGTGGGCGCTAAAAAAAGTCAAACGTTTTATTTGGAATTTACTTAGTAAGAAAATGGCTGAATTAGCCTAGGAAAGTAATAGGACTGATCCTAGTAGCAAGGCTCAAAAAAGATATATATGTATACAGCTAAGAACGTCGCTTTTTTATGATTCCAAGAACTGTTTAGTATGGATAAAATAATTCTCGCAAATACGGTTTCAACCAGTCTTAAATTTGTTTTGTTGGATTTTATCACATGCAACCAAATTATCGATGGATTGACTGTCGAAAAATACTTCAACTGCAGTCCAGCGAAAGCTAGATATGTATTGGAGCAAGAAATTATCTGAATGATTCTCCTCCTAAAAATATCGATAATTTGCACACTTCAAGATTTTTAACCTCAACATGATTGTGTGCCCACAAATTAGTGTTCAGTTAGAGAGATTAGGATTCAAAGAGAGATTAAGATTCAAGGAATGCACTGTGACCCGTTGTCTTTTGTGCTCAATGCTAATATCGCATTCACACTTCGTTTAGGCCAGTAAAATTAATTATGCTTGGAAAGCCTTTAGGTTTATGGTTGTAATGTATATACTCACATAAGATTTATTGGCTCGATAGCCATAGCCTTTCTTCTTGCTATAGCGGGGCAATCTAGGAGTCTGTAATCCGTGACTCATGACACCTTATTTGGTATTTCTCTGTGAAGAGTAATTAGTTCTTTGAATCGTTTTTTATTGAACACTCGCAGAAATAATCTCGCCTGTCGAAACCCAGACGCTTGTTGCCAGTAAGGTTTTCTATAGCTTCATTCGTAAAGTGTGAGTACCCACAGCGAAGAAAGGTTCCGGCCTTATTGGACTGGTTGTCACAGCTTGTTTTGCCCAGAAGGCCAGTTAACCCATTTCCATTAATGACTCCATGCCCGGAATTCATGCTGGTAGGATTTTATTTTCAGTAAGCATTTATGTATATGCACTCTAGTACTAGTTGATTTGATTTCAACAGATTAGATTGCCTGAAGTGCTGCTTGATTATCACTGAGAATGACAATTCGTTCTACTTTGTGATAGTTTTTTCTCTAGAATAGCTTCTGCTCATTTACTAATGGTATAGACGTAAGCTTGACAATTCTAGGAAACCACCCCATAACCACTGACAGTTTCGTACGTGGTCTAATATACCCTTAAGCATATTTTTGCAAGCTTATGATGTCATACAAGGCGTAGCTTTTGTCTTGCTCTAATGACAATGTTATTCCCGTAGCCTGGGCAGCGGTCGGTTCCACGGTAAGCCACAAGAGTCTGAAAAAGTTCTTTCTTAACCCTTGAAAGGAAACTAACAAAGTTCTTCGAATTTACAATGTTTTTCCAATTAGTTTATGTCCAAAGAATATTATTCGGCATACATAAAATAGTATTCCACAACTATATGGAAGACCCGATTAAAAATAAAAAGACTTATTTAGTTTTTTGAAACATTTAATAATGGGGAATAAAAAGTTGGCCACATTTCAGGACAACAGGTAATTATTCTAGCTCTAAAAGACTTTCAAATTTTGGCCCTAAGACCGGCTTAATTACTGCCCATGAAAATCGAATGTGAGAGTCTTCTTGTTCTATCTGCTAATGCGAGTCGAGATATTTCGTGTGCAATTCTTGTATCCGTATTGTGTTCTAATCTTTTTGAACGAGCTCTCAGCGCAATTTTATACTTTTTCGGCTATCACTAATTGAAGCTCTTCCAATACAATTATAACTGTATTTTTGATTTCACTTAAACCTATATGCATGTCAGCAGGAACCGTTACTTAGGCATACATGTTGTCACATATATAGACATTTAGTTCACAGGAAGCTATTAGCAAGAGGACAACGGCAGCGAAGTTCAGCTGTTTGTAAGCGGAGACCCAAAAACGAAGCGGAAGTCATGCCGTAAGTGAATAGATTGATTTCGTATTTCGTGGAATGTTGCACATTAAATTACCACGTGGCAGCACAATTGGGGGCAAGTGCACATGGCGAGCAAACCGGGGTTCAGCGAGATATGAGCTGAAATGTGCAAGCGTTGATGTGTGTTTGTTAGTGCATAACTGCTTTAAAACGCCAACTTGCCTTAGTTCACGGACGGGCGGGATCAGCAAGCAGCCGCACTTTTGCGTGACAACAACAAGCTTGTAAACGAATTTCATTGAGGCAGGGATCGCTTATGTGCCATAGCTTTTCGTGCTGACTGTCAGCTGGACGCTCTTGCTGCTGAGTGAAGTGCAGCACACCGCGTGCGTCAGGAAAAATGATAGCCCAAAACAAGCAGAGAAAATGGAAACCCCGAAAAATTAGGTCACTAATAATTGCGTGGTAATAGAATATAGCTTTATGCAGCAGCGGATTTATTGCCTTGCGGCTATAATGTCGCTATGAAATTGTATAACAGCGAGTGGCCTGTAATTGCATTATACGAGCAGCAACCGCTGCAAGAAAGTCGCACGCGAACAGCCGGAGCGCGTGTAATGCCGGCGACCACTTTATAGATTGTCTTAAAATTCGCTGCAACAATGCAGTTTGGAGAATTATTGCCAATAAGGCGTTGCTCGTTAGAGCTCACCAGTTCACCAGCTGCGTGTAACAATTTTATCTTCTTTGTTGCCCCTCCTGTTGCGTGTCAGTCGCGGTGCTCGCACATACCCACGAGTGTGTCTTAATAAAATTCCTTTAAGGCGCAGCGTGTGGACTCATGTGTGTGCCGCATTTAATGTCCTCAGCGATACATCACAATTTTCTAAACACATACATACATGCATATACATACATACATATATACATATGAGTGTAGTTGTGTAGTTTTCTGCTAATTTCGCTTCCCGCTTCTCACTCGCTCTCTTGCTTGCCAGGCGCTTTGTCCGAGCGCTCAAGCAGTCTGCCAGTTGTGAAATCACCCAATTCGCATGCAAAGCCGTCGCACTGACTTCCTTTTCATGGCGCCAATGTGCCCTCCGCCACCCTTCCGCGTTCGCCACATCAAAGTGTTTTGTGCGTCGCTAACCCATCTCGGAGCCAATAATTCTACACGCAACGGCATGTCGCGTACTCAATGAAAGGGCGTAGTGAAGTAATAAAATTCGGTGCAAAAAAGAGCATACGGCACTAAAATCAGTCAACCGTTTCGCCTTATATAATATATGTGTGTGCTTATATGTGTTGGTGTAGGTTCATGCGTTGTTAAGTCGAAGGACTTTTGCTAAACACAATCCAACCGAGATGCTTGCGGCTTTCCTTTAAAGAACTAAAGCTTCAAACGAGAAATTTATCACGAAAATATATGAGGACAAATATTCTAAACTCTAGTTAAGGATAAAACGGGATATTCTGGAAGTCGCAGAGACTGATAAATACGTACGGCAGAGGGAACTCCGTAACTGGAGAAAACCCGGATTTTTACCTATAAAAATACTGTCAGGAAGACAACGTGCTTCAAAAATATACAGAAAATTTTTTTCTGAAGCAGATACAACAAAACTCTCAACACGGACTAGTACCCAATTACAGAATAGGGCGACTCGTGACTCGTGAGACCACGAATAATTCTACTTGGACAGCTAAAGACAGCTAGAGATCAAAACGACTGTCGCATATCGACAAAATGCCTAGAGGCTGCCATAAAATTATTGAGACAGCTAACTCGCCGGGTTCATAGAAAGGATGGCTGCCAAGATGCTTCAATATTAGTCTGGTGAAAGTTGGACAATAGAGGAAAAAGAGGTTAAGTGTTGGACCCCATCTTTTTCCGTGAAACTATGACAAGTTGCGCCCTCCAAATGTTTAGCCTTGCCGCGTGAGTGCAAATGGGACGGTGTCCAGCTATCATTGCTAAGAGCCGGCAGATAAATGGACGAGAAGGGTTTTGAAGCCTTGCTGGTTACTAACCAACGCTTTCTCAACTTCCGTGATACCCGTAGATTCAGCTCGCGCGATACCTGTAGAGTCAGCTTTCGAATGCACGAAGACAGAGGAACCCCTGCTCATTCCCATCCTGGAGGAATTTAGGTAAGGGTACCGTTTCGTGCAAACTCATCGACTTTGCGGTTTTCGACGATTTTGCTGTGACCAGCCAACCAGACAAGTTTAGTTTGAAAGAAGCTTGATGCCAATGTTAGTGAGGTAATTCGCTCATTGACTAGCTTCGACCACAATATCAGCGAGCTTAAGGCCTATACATTAGCGGTCTAATCTTTTGTCCACTTATTCGAGTCTTATAGACGTCTTTAAGAGCCTTTCGGCACTTTATATCTCCGTCTTTAAGATACCTGGCTAAGTGCCGACGAAGGGTCAACGAAGCTAACAGAGAATTTCCAAACAACATTTTACTTCAAAGAACGCTTGCTTACGGTTTGACTTCAGGCTCACTTCACTTACTGAGGTCTTCATTTGAAACCGAGGAAAAACAGGAGACCAAGTCGCTATTGTAATTGCGAATATTTTGTTTGATTGTAATCGTGATTAAGCGCCTCACAAAGTTGCCACTTTATTGTTGGCCGCCGTTGCCAATTACCAGCGCTTTCTGCACGCACTCTCAGTCCAGCACATCCACTTGATTTCTTATTGTAGGCAAAATTAAGCAAACCGGTACAGGCGATACTGGCCCTCCGTCACCACCTCGGCTGTTTCTGCTCAAAGGAAACCTGAAAGTGTTACTACATTACTTCTTTTGTCTGCATTTAAATTAATTTCCGCGTGTAACATGGTTAAACATTTCTAATGTTGCCAACACAAGAGGTGTACAGGCGGGACCTGCGTCTGCCAGAGCCCATTTGGCGCTACTTAACGACCCACAAGCGCCCGGTAGCGTCTACTCCACACATAAATAATTGCGCATAACCATAAATGTATAACTTATAATTTGTGCCAAATGCGAAAAAGTGTATATTTTATTTGTTGTTTTGGAATGTAAGAGTACAATGTGCGCGGCTACAAAGTGTCCACGAGCATGCCAGGCATGTTGGCACCGAGCTCGCCCAGCCGCCAAGCTGTAATAGCCATTGAAGCACACTTGCCTTCGCCTCCGCCATCCGCCATCCGCAAGTAAAGAAAATAACGCAAAAGCCTTGTACTTTACATGGCACAGTGCCGCACCGCATAGCCCCCTTGCCTTCAGCGTGTGTGTGCTGCCCACGCCCCTGGCCGCTGCTCATTTCGAACTTCCAATACCGAGCAGTCGCCGTCAAGCATATGGAACTTTCACCCACAACGCGTCCTCCACAATTTGATGGCACAAACACACACACATACAAATATGTAGGCAGAGGTACAATTTAACATGCCCTTGAATCCGTTGCGGCACACAATGCGCGAATTATACGCACAGCCTGGCGTGCGCTTTCCACTGTTCTTTGCGTTGCGCGGCGCAACGCGCGTGTGAACGGATATAACTAAATGGCACGAAAACGGCACTGGTGCGGATAAGCGCGGCGCTGGCGGCGGAAAGGGGATTAATGCGAGCGCAATAATAATAAAAATTTGTTGTTAACAGTTGTTGTTGTTCTTGCTGTTAGTGTTGGCGTTTTAATGTTGTGCTGTGCTCGTTGCTGTCACTGCTGCTGGCACTATTTTTCGGTGCTTCTTGCCGTCGTCCAAATTGAGCATCGACTTTGTTAATGTTGACGTCGATTTTCATTTCCCACGCTCGTTGTTGCTATTGTTGCATTAGTTGTGCTTTTTGTTACCTAGTATATATAAATTTTCTATTTTCAGTTTTTTTTCATGAGCATATAGTATTTTTCGCTGTCAGTCAACAAATTGCGAAAATACAAATGTCTCGTTCTGTCGCTCATACGCCCCGACGAACACATATTTGCTGCTGTTTAGTTGGGCTATTTGGTTGCTCATACGCAGTGTATCCACACCTTACGTACTACATTATTTGTACTTTTCGCAAGTTTTAATCATTATGTGCCAGTCGTAATTTCGCTTGGTTAAAGTAATGTTTACAATTAACGCTAGTTTGTAGACAAACGAAAATAATTGAAATTATTATTTTTAGTATACATATTAAAACAACAACAATAATTTATCATATTATGCGAGGTGGCGTTAAGGCGACCTCAGAGGTCTTATTATGTTTGTATTCTTGTAGTCTAGTATTAGCCTTTTATAAAAATGTCAAGAAAGTTGAGTTGTTTGTTCTTATTGAAACTGCAAGCAACGACGAAGTGCAGCAGTTTCGTTCTCTTTATGGTTTGAAGGCGTATTGAGCAGCATATATTAACTTCAACAATGCATCCTATAATGTTTTAACAACAGTAACAACCAATGTATTGTTGATTGATTACTTAAACCTCACAGGTTATGGTAGTTTCTAGGTTTGAGAATTTTTGCGAAACTTGCACAAAAGACTTTTTCAAAGTTGTGCAAAAGTTGAGTGTAGTCAAACTAAACTTCGCAGTAAACGAGGCCTCTGCTTAGTGTCCATAATCCAATTGCCTTAATATTTTATATATTTTTTTCAAATTTGAAGCTCACTTGGTAGTTGTTTCTAAAAGAATATGAATATTCTTATATTCATGTTGTTATGTATTGCTTCAACATAAAACACTGGTCAGATACTAAAATGAGAGTTTTGTCTAGATGTTAAACTGTTCCATTCAGTTCTTATATCAACGACCGACTTGTACTGTACTTTCGAGGTCATTGCGTGTCATGGATTTCTATTGTTCATTTAGTACTCGTATGTTCGCCTACACTAATGCTACCTGTATCAAAGGTGGAGCTGCCAATAGAATGGACATTTCTTCATATCAAATAAGAACTTAGTAATATAGTTTGAATTTAAATATCTACTCAGTTTAGTTGTTATGAAAAATTCGGTTTGCAATGACAGCAAGGAAGCCTTCATATATGTATATCGTGAGGGAGTAAAGGGCTACAATGAGAGTTTTCTATTTATTTCGACCTTCTGCTAGCCTTGACTACAACTTTTTTTTGACGTTAGCTATTTCGATGTCCAAATTTTTTCTCTTGGTTAGAACAGATCGGCCTTTCTTTCGGTTGCCTTGTGGATTCCGGCCGTCAGTGCTCCAGGTAGTTATGCCTGGACCTAATCACCCTGCAACACCATTTTCATTTAAGAACTTCGGCTCACATAGGTGTGTGTCCGTGTTCAAAATGATAACGGGTCAGAAGTGCTGTAAAAATTGCGAAGGCATCGGTTTGTGAAAATAGTGTATACTATATAGTTTTTGGAAGTCAGCAGCTGCGAGATTTCATGTTGATATAGACGTGTGGACTTAACATTTTAGCAAAGAAGCCGTAGACTTACAACTCGCATATATTACAAAGGTGCATTCGCTCTGGCAAAGCAAGCTTATTCATTCCGTAAGAGATCACAAAACCTAAACAGGGTTTATACAAGAATTCTTCTTTATCAATCTTTCAATCCAGTGTGTCAATTTAATATGAATTTGTAAAAAAAAACTCCGGCCTTCTAGCTAAGGTGTGCAACACCCTGCGAAATACACTATTTTTAGAGGTCTTTCAACGTTCAATTAGTTTAGATTAGGTTGTACTGACCGGATATATGGACCTATTGGTTCTTAGTAATGCCTTGGAGACTCTGATTAATTTAAGCTAACGTATTTGCCCTACGAGACGTTAAGATTTTTTGCTAACTTTAAGAGCGACTTGACGATTTTAGTACTTTGTTTGATCTATTGAACTGCGAAAGAAGTGTTCCAACATCCCTTTCATGCCTACTTCCCTGCTCTTTCTACATGAGTCGTCGTCCCTAATATGCACATGCGGCTAGGTTGTGACCTGCCGTTAGGCCCACAAAGTCTTTTTGATACCGTGTTAGCAAAAAGCTGTCGTGTTTTTCTTAAGGACTCTTGCACATGAACTTGGAGAGCTTGCATATCCCTAAGTCATTCCATCTCACCCTCACAGCACTTTCGGATGTATATGGTTCTTAATGACGTCCGTATTTCTGGTGCTGGTTTGATAGTCTGACGGTAGGCCCCTTTGGCAATCTCATCAACTATTTCGTTTACCGGAATACCTTTGTGGCCTGGAGCCTAGTTGCCCTGAATAAATGCCACTTTTCGACAACCACTGCCTTTACTGCTGTTAATGGCATTCTCTGACGAGTTACAATATGAGATTATTGTTATTTATTATAGCTTTCCTTATTGGAAATACTTTCTCCTGGAAAGTACCGAAGTATTCCAGAAGTTTGAAGAGTCGCCCAAGACAATAACTTACGGTATAGATGTTGTTCCCCTTTTGGTTCTTTGAGGGATTGAAACCTTCTCTCCTAACTAAAGCGTTAGGGTATTTGGTTTATTATCGAGCTATTCCATGAAGCTCTTGAGAAGCATTCAGCCAATCTTGCAGCTAATTTTGCTGCAGAGATTTTTTCTGCAAACTATATACATATGTATTTTATAATGGAAGATTCCCAAACGGATTTCCAAACTCCTAACGCTTCCGTCATTGAAGGCATTATTGAATGCTCCACTTATGTCAAGAAATACTACTTGATTATATTCCTAAAGGGAGTGAAGTGTGCTCTCCGTGAATCGAGAATAAAAGCGTATCTCGGTCTTTTCAAATGCTTTCAGAAGGAATGAGACATTCTTTCGAAAGAATATGGAGACTTCTTTACGCGTATTCGGTATGAATATATTGTCATCAGGTAAGATACTAGCGCTTCTGATATTTTCTGCATCATATCATCCATACCAGGGAGTTTAAACGGTTCGAAGCCGTTGATTGCCCAAAGTGTAATGTCTTTCGTTTTGATATCGGAAGGTTGGAAATTTGTAGAGTCATCTTGGAAAATTACTCCACATCACTGAACTGGGTGCAACTTTTGGTTGCTGAATACTAACGAGAATCGCAAATCAGTTTAGGCCTATTAACTGATGAATTGATAAAATTTGTTAACTAAAAAGCTATGATTTTTATCATTTACTTAATTGCTATATATTCTGAAAGAATTAGAGATTCCTTCGGTCTTAAAACACACCCTTTATATCTCTAAAAACATTATTTATGCAAGCTGTTATATATGAATTCCTAGTCTCCATTACATGGTTTATCAAACCCCCTTGCTTTGTAAACTTATTGATAATAACTCTTTCGAATATCTCACAGAAAAATCCCACAACTCCAAGTAGAGAATAGTAAAGGACAAAATAATTTACTTAGATAGATAGTACAGAAATATTCACAGCAAATTAATTTTCATTTATATCTAACCGTTATTTGACCCTGAACGTGCCAGGTTGATTTGGAGAAGGAGATTAAGAAATTCGCCAATGAAGAGAAGGGGGTAAGTTGCGCTGTCGCCATACAAAAGTAAGCAAAACAAAAACGCACTCAACCAGTAAGCTTGAACGAAAATATAAACAACAACACAAGCACACAAGAAATAATTTTCAAGGCAAAAACAAAAACAATTGCAGCACGCTTAATTAACGTCCAACTGCTGTGTGATTAGTGCTGGCGCAAATTGTAGGGTCCTTGAGCATTGGTAACTTGTTAACGCTCGGCAGTAAGTACATTTCGTAAATAGCTTGCTTTGCGTTGCTTTCGCCACTTTAGCTCTGCATTAGCGCGGGAATGCGCTACCGCTTTGTGTGTGTGTGTGTGTGGACATTTCACGCCCATTAACAATTTCATAAATAAAAAGGCCTCGCCGTGAGCAATTGCCCCCACACCAACACATTTCACTATGCTTGTACACACATACACTTAAACAAGCGAGCAAATGGTGTGCATAACGGTAGGCTAGAACGTCAGTTTGCAGGAAATATTTATGAAAAATTGAGTGCTGTTTGTTGTAGCAGTGAAAGCACAAATGCAGGCAGTCAATTAATTAGATTTAAATGGCCCCTTTCATTCATGCACTCACACTCACCAATACATGCATACATGCACACACATACACACCAGCGCGGCAGCGCGCGATTGTTTGGCTCACTATATGCAGGTATGTGTGTATGTGTGCTTGTTTTGTAGGTCAAAATTAATAATGAATGAGTTCACGTTTCAAAACAACAAATCACAAATCATACTGCCCCACCCCCCTGCACCACGTCACTCAATGCCAAACATCGATTGCCTGCCTCAGAATGTACAGCAACACATCCATACAAACTCAGCTAGCGCATGCGGTCGTGTGTCTGTGTCATTCCGTTTTGTTGCCATTTCGATTTGAGTTCGTACTGTAAATAAAAGCAGTGACAAAGTTGAAAAGAAATATAATTTAGCTCCATTTAACTTGAACTTTTTGAACATGCAATTGTCGGCGCACCTCCAATACCGCCAAACACGTGATGCGAACGCGAGCAACGAGTGCTGCAGGCATTTGGAGTGCTTCGTGGCTGCCGCTGCGCCTGTTGGTAGGCAACAGTGTTTGGCTGACGCATATGTGTGTGAGTGTGTCAGCCGGTGGGATTACAAAACCGAAAATAAATTGAATTTACAATTCATGCACAAAGCAAACAAATTGCTTTACTTTGTCAACACACAAAGTGCACCGTCATTCACACAGTCGTTATTTCACATACACACACATGCTCGTGTGTACCTCGAAAGCATATGTTTGAATGCATTTAAACCGTGCATAAATCATATTTTCTTTCCCATGCATACAATTTGGGAATTCTTAATATTTTGCCTTAAGCAACTAAAGCAATTTTAAAAGATTATGTACTAATAAAAAATGTTTGCTTTAAAAGTTATACCAGTTAAACTTATGATACATCAAATGAATTGAGCATTCATACAAGTGATTCATATATCCTGTGTTGCTCATACGACATGGTGTACTATATGAATACAGTACATTTGATGCATAAATATCACATCGTATAACTTTTAAATCAGTGCTTTTATGGAAAACAAAACACACCGAGACTTTTTGGAGAATGAAGACTTTTTTACTAGAATATTTCTTGTATTGCAGATGTATGTGTTGTGGAGATAAGAAGTTTATTGTAAAATATCAAAAAAAAAAAAACATTGAAAATAAAAGGAAAAGTAAAATGATTTTATGACCGCTAATAATACTTAGATATTATAGCTCTAAAATTGCTGATATTCTGAAAGTGTTCCCATTCGTATTATGTTTGGAGTTCATGAGCAATACTTTTTTAAAAAAAGTTCTCAATGACTTCATATTTCAATTTTATATATGCCATTGCTTCTAGCAACCAGAGTAAGGCAACTTGCTCATATTTTCTATACCCCCCTGCGGCTCAGCTGATCGTCACATTGATAATACGGGGGTCATTTGAAGAAGTTCTGAAGTTAAAATAATAATTTCTGTGAATGCATTATGATAATTATCGGTATTTATTGGTTGAATTTGCAACTGAAATATTCTAAGCTGATTTACAAGTAGAAACAAGAAAATATAATAAAAAGTTATAAAAAGATCTTTATACTGATTTTGATAGGAGTTTTTATGACAGCTATATGATATAGTGGTTCGACCTGACTAATATATTCGGAGATTGTCCGCTGCTTCAGATAATAACACTTGCCAAATAACGTCAAGATATCATGTGAAATAAAACAACAATTCCATACAAGCGCTTTATTGTAATGAAATGTAATGTAAACAATTATCAAATTACTCACTCCTTGAGCCATCTCAGAGGTACCAAGATAGTTTCTTGAAAGGTTTCTACTTATTATATTATCAATGTATTACGGAACCAAAATATTATGGACATTACTTTTCGGTCTGATATGTTACAAATTGGTTTTAATGGCCTAGAGGTTATATTATGATAATTAAATGGTGATAATGACAGGTAAAGTCTTCATACGACATTCGTCCCAAATCGAAACAGTTTTCACCTTTCAGTGCGTTCAGCACTTCTTAGATTTGCGCTCTCACTGGTATTCATTTTTCTATGGTAGGGATATCCAGACTCCGTGTACCAAAGATTTTTTATGGATTTCATAATTGTAATCTAAATTTGTACTCGGAGCATATTTGTTCAGTTTCATATGCCGTCTGTTGAATTTACTCTCACATATCGCTCATTTGCTGCAAGACCGGCATAAGTCAAAAAAACCGATTCTCCAGAAAACGCGTTTAAAGTTTTCAACTGACTATAACCTTACACCTCTTCTCAAGCGGAGCACATAAGAGGTATTCGTATGAATTTTTCACTCAACATGAAGTATGATATAACGAACAATTCTGCAGCATTAACTCAAAAATCAGCAAATGAGCGATATGTAAGAGATTTAACCAAAGCTTTATTCGTATGGCTTTGAGTCCACTTAATTTTACATATCATCTTCCATTCAACGTTATGTACTTATCTCAATATTTTAGTTGAATCGAAATGCTGGATATAAAATTAGTTATATTAATAGTTTTCACCTGATTGACAATATTTTCCAAGCAATTCTTAAGGGCCTGTAGACATATGCATTAGTTACTTATTTGATTGAGGGCACAATAGACTCTAGGTCGCGGTTCAAACCTCACTTACTAATCCGCTTATTTGATTTCTGAAATTGCAATTATTTCGATAAATTTTATCGTCTAAATTATGGAGGGAGAGTTGTGTTGAGTTAAGTTAAGTTAAGTTAAGTGAGAGAAATGCTTAAATTTCGAAACTTTCTGAACTATTTCTAGCACTGCCTAATTATTGCCACTGCATTTGTGGTTTTGTTACTGAATTAATAAGACATTTGTCTTACTGGAGTGAATTTCTACTTCCTCATATCCCAGCCGATATGGAAGCCTCACAAAACTACGCAACCAGATCGCTAAGTGAATATTAGGTAGTTCATCAACTTCAAAGTTTATGTTTTTTGTTACAAGTCAATTTCTGACCACTGCCAAAGTAAACCACTGCCTTCAATGGGTGATCCAATTTCCGTACTATTTTTTATGATCAAAACTCGATATATCTATCAACAAGGCTCTCTTCATTTACATGTTCTTCAGAGCAGCTTTTTCAGTCTATGGCACAGAATTATCGCTAGAAATAAGGCTATATATTCGAAAGGTTTGCTGAGAAATGGTGTAAATTGATTATTATTCCATTTCTGCAATATTCCGAAAATGCGTTTGAAAGCCTCTGTACAATTTCGCTTTTTCAGTATATGTATGTCATTCATTTGAAAGGTAAACAATACTATTCTTTCACTGAAATACTTCGATCTTTGTGGCCGAAAAAGTGTTTTAGATGGAAGTTCTTCTTCATCAACTTCATATTAAAAAAATGGCAACTCCGAACGCACAAAGTCATATATGAAGCCTAGCCAACCAACTTAGGCAACAGACATGCCGAAAAAGCTAAGCTCTATGTTTTGCTGGGTACAAAAGGGCGTTTTTGTATGTTTATGAGAAACTCTATAGCCAACAACTTACCAATATGAAGCGAGCTATTGCCAAAAACCTAGAGTTTGCGTTTAGACACTAGGCAACAAATTTTCCTTCATGACGAGCTCCACTCAGCCCTAACAACTTCTGACTCCTATTTTTCCGGTGTATGCAGAACGCTCATACTGATATGCGTTTCACATCTAAATACTTTATTTAAAATTGGTTTGGTTTATTCTTTCAAGCCGTCAGCGTTCTCTTCGCATGGAATTCACAAACTTCCAGAAAAATGGGAACTGGTTATAGCTTCAGAAGGTCAGTACCGTAAACCATTGATATTGTGTATATGAGCTTTATGGTGGTGTAAAATATACGAGTTGCTAACCTACAAATCCAGTCCTTGGAAAACTTGCAATACCTTTCCTCGCCTTCTATATGGGCTCTAGGACGATCGTGTCGGAAATATATGCTTACATGCTACTACATAGAAGACAAAGATAATGTACAAGGCACACGAAAAATAAAGTTACCGTAAAAGTTGGTTAATTTTAGTAACTATGCCATTCTGGAATATATAGCATATATAGCACATATAGCATTAGCTGACGTCTGTTAAAAATGCCCAGAGTTAAAAGTATAAACATTTTATTTCCTAAGAGAGGGCTCGGTGTAAAAAAAATTGCGCTTTTTATCTCTCGCAAAATATGCACATAAAAGTAGACATTGACATTAGAATTCGCACACAAACATACACACAATTGTTATTAAAAAGTGTCAAGCTTATTTAACTCATTGGCAGGTGACGCTGTACGCAGGCGCAGCAAGCGCAGCAGGGGGAGCAGAGCTAATGTGTGCTTTTATTTTTAAGATTTTAATCAGCACTTATGGCATGCTCCAAAGTCAACACAAATGTCCATGAAATCACGCACACACATGCAAAGACAAGCAAAAATGCTTATTGTCACACACAGACATACACATTCACAGAGTCCCATGCACGTTCTCGAGCTAACGGCAATTAAAGGTTCTAAAGTTTGTTATAAACTTCAGTGAAAATTGTGGCATGCAACAATAGCAAAGAGCACACAAAATGCAAATAAGCTGGAGCTCCAATGCGTGGTGATATGAGCTTTTCCAAGGGTGGCTCATGTAAAATAATTACACGATCTGCCGCTAACATTAAAGTACGGGCTACGCAGCGTCGGCGACAATGAGCTCTCAGCGCTGTGTGGTGAGTGCAGTTGCAGGCGCAAAGCGACGGCCGCAGACAGCATCATAAAACATTCACTAAGGTGGCAGTGAAGCTGCGTGTGCCACAAATGAAGGGAAGTAGAAGAATTATGCAAACAAGCCTATAATTTCAGCAGTGCTTGTGTTTGGGTGTGTGTGCGTTGGCTGATGCCGCTTCTAATTACATTGAAAGCCAGCGGCACCGACGCCCACAAATTCCTGCAGCAGCTTGTGGCATGCGTGTGCGAGTGTCACAAGTAAGTAAAGTTGCTCATACGCCAGGTGGGGCGGTCGGCAGACATTGTGCTCGCCTTTCTTTCGGCTTACTTCACCGCAATTCTTATTTATTAAAAAGTTGCGCCGCTCGTAATTACATGCCACAATGCTGCCACCTCGTTGTATGCATGTGCGTGTGCGTGTGACGGTGGTTTGCCAGCAGCGCGCTGTGAAGTTGTCGCTTGAAGTGCCTGGAATTGAAGTAAAATTTAAGTGGTGCATACAAAGTGAATGAAGTTCAGCATACCACATGCTACACGCAACACGCCACATGGCTTACGTCACATCAGTCGTGCATGCAACTAAAAGCAGACATTTCTCCGCACATTTATGCAACTGAGTGTTTGCAATTTGCATAACAAAACGCTGCACAATGCTTGTCTGCGTATGTTGCATGCGGCAAGCGGGCGGTGAGCGCAGTGAGTGGCAAAGCACAAATGGCGAAAAAACGACAAATAATAATGATTGCATACGATGCTAACGATTGTAGTGCCGTGGCGGCGGCATAAAGTACAGCCAAACAATGTGCCACATTAGATGCTACTAGCTTACAACGTGCAACAAAAAACAGCTAGCGGCAGCAGCAAAAAAGCAAAAAAGTAAATTACGAAAAAGTAATGGTAACTGTAAATAAACATGCAAATAAATGAAGTGCAAGACAGACAACACACATACACACACCCGTCTATGCACCCACCCACCTTAGCAGGCAACAAGCAACGGCTGCGCCAAAGAAACTTAAACAGAAAATGGTAAAAATGCAAACACCTGCTCACCATATTTGCATGCAGTAAATATGTGTGTGTGTGCGCGCCCGCCGGCTTGGTTACGAAAGCGGCGCTGTGGGCTCCGTGTCGCGGCTGACATTGGCGCTGGTGCAACGCTGGGAAGCAATTTAAATTTAAATGTCAAACTATTGATTTATCGACAGTTAGTTGCGTCTTCCCCACATGCAGTATGCCTGAGGATAAACGCAGCTACCGCTTGGCAGTTGTCGAGTTACGCCCTCAGCCACACACGCGCGCGCGCCTCCACAAGCGCTTGCAGATAACGGACAAGTATATGCACCTGCAATTACACGAAAGTACATTGTTCCTCACTGCATTTACATAAGCGCTACACACCCGCACACACATCCGCGCGCTCATTTGCATAGCCGCGCCACTTTGGCAAAGCGAATGATCTTTCGACACCGCGGGCAGTAGCGCGAATTTAGTGTAACGTCTTCCGTGCACTGGCTGGGCACGACTCGCGCGCGCGCGGCAATCGCTCCTCCTTAACGGTGCATTCAAGGATAACGCGTTTGATGGCTCTATCATGGCCACGCAGTAAACTTTGCCGAGCACTTACTCGTACTTGTAATGGCGAAAATTGGCGCTCATAAGTGGTAATCAGCGCTCCGCTCGTTTGCTGCGCTGAGATTGCTTTCATAAGCATTCACTTAGCAATAAAAAGGTGCCGTAAATTTAATGATTTCAGTTGGTGAAATTGATTCACCGAAAGTTAGCAATTAGCGTGCACATTTGCGTATGACAACTATTGTGAAGTTGACGGTTATACCTGAATGGGATAGTTGGATCACAAAGACACTTTATTCAAATCACAAAAACTCAAAAGTCGCGCGAAGTGATAACCGGTAAAGAAAATAAAAGCGCAGACTTTATTTTCTAATTATTAGCTATTGTTCTTAAAAGGTAAGAAATATTTATTATAATGCACTTAAGGGCTGAGACTTTCGTTCTGTCTCTTCTTCAAGTCATTAATACTACCGTGTCTTTTATGCCGCTGATCCGCCTACTTATCCCAGACATTCGCTCTGTTCTGATAAAAATAAATTTTAGGGTTTGTTGCTATAGAAATTATAACTTGACGCTTCGGCCAAATGCGTTTTTTTAAGAACACTCAACTTAACCCTTCTCAAACTTTAACTATCTGCTAAGAATAAATGATTTTATGTAATGGAAATGCAGAAAACCCGTCAAAAAAGTAGTTTTTTGCAAACTTTATTATGGAAGAATAAAAATATTCCGATTCCGATTTCTTTGCATATATATTAAGAGGTATTATTGAACTCAAAAATAAAAAATATTTTATGTAAAAAAGAAATGGCGAAAACATCAACGATTCCATAGAAATTTCTTTGCGGCCGTCAACTTGCTGGCTCAGCTTCTTATCTGAAACGAAAAAAGTATTTTTTTCTTAACTGAAAGCTTTTATCAAGTGCATAGTAGAGGGGTTTGAGATTTTCGAAAAATTGGTGATGGATTTTCCAAAAACTGCGATTTTCGACATGAAAATAGTTAAACAACTGTCAAAATGACATTTTTCTCGGAAAAGTACTCTACCACGCACTTGAGTATAAAATTGTTTTCAAAATATGCTTTAGTTCAAGTAAATCGGTCAAGTAATTCGCTCGCAATTTCGACGGCCGGATAAAAAAAGTTAGTTTCGAGGAAGCGAGCCTCAAAGTTCTCCGGTTGCACAGAACGCAGCATTAAGTGCAATGGTTCTAGGGTCTATTTCTTCGAAAATATTCGGAGTAATTCAATGAAACTTCGGGACTATATTTTTGAATAGTTTCTCACTTGATTAGAGTGAAAAAAAAATTTAATTTTTTGAAAATTCTAAAAGTATCCCCCACCTTAAATAGCAAAAGTTGAGCTGAATTTATGGTTACGAAGCATCACTGGACGTTAGCGAGTACATTTTCAGTGACAAACGTTTGAAATGGCCAAATTTAATGAGCTTAATGCTTTAACTGGCACTGTATAAGAATTATCCACATGCTGTTTGGGCTGTGAACTCCTTGACTATTTTAATGAAATCGCAAAGGTTTTGAACTTTACTGCCTCTTGTTGTGGATATCTGACGACGCTCATCAATACAAAAGGTTATATTTGAGCAACCTCCGACACACCCTCTAGAAACTCTCGACCGATAGATGCGATCCTTTCCCTGTATGTAGTCATTGTATGGTGTTCCCGGTCTGCTAGCGTATCTGCCACGTAGAAAGTGACCTGTTAGATCTCCGATTATAGTTTTTATGTCACTCTTTGTGAATATTAATACCCCGAAAGTGTGGCCCACATTCGCGCTACGTTTGCCTGCTTGTTGAGAAATTTATTGGAGTTTAATTGTAAGCTGGTGCCTGCTCTGTCTTCTTAATATGCTTAATGGATACCATGACCCCTTGTACGCTAAGAATTCGAGGCTTTGATGTGAGCCTAATAGACATTGATGAACCCCTAATAGACTTCAGTGATTTCAAAGTCGTTTGGGTATTTGTATACACATACATATACTTATATATGTATGTATATTTGTTGTGGTGTATTTGTCGATTAAGAAGTTTTTATTTAATTGCTGTGATCGCTTGAAAGGCACTTCAATGCTGTGGAAGATGGTTCTGGTATCTGATTTTGCTGAAAAGAAAGCACCTTCTATTAGATTATCTAGTTTCGACTTATCGTATGGACTCTTATCTATCCTTTCCACATTCCAATATAGCGAACAAGTACTTTGCGTTCACTATGCTGGACATCTTTGCTAAAATGCTGTTTTTAGGAGACATTGTTCTATCCCAGCACAAATTTCCTTCTATCCATTATAAAAAATTGCAGACTTCAAGCCGCTTTGATTTTAATAACTTGAGAACGATAGGATAAAATGTCTTAAATTTTTTTACTGCATTCTACTTAAGAATAAAACTCTAAGATAAGTATAGACATTTTTTAAATTATTCTGTCTAAGTACCATATTAATTTAAAGAGAAGGGAATAGAAGAGTATTCTTTTTTCTGACCACAATATTATCATCAAATTATAGGTTTCTCGAAAAAATTTTGACTTTAGTTTCATTTAAAGGTTGTTCCAGAAGTTATATGTGGGAGAATTTTAGTTTTGATGACGATTTGTTCAGTTTCTATTAAGTAGGGTTCTAAAAACAAGATTTTATGGAGACTTAAAGAAATTTTGAAATATCTCTCCAAAAATATATACTATACACTATTATTTGGTGACAACTCAAGCGACAAAGCAACTCAAGTTAAAGCTGGCGCTTTTAGCGTGATTTTAATGAAACCATCAAACTCGTTTGTACTTCATAACATTGCTGGCATCAAATTGGACTACCCTCATCTAAAAATGTGAGCACATGCATCGCTATGGATATTCATAGCAACTTTAACCCATTAAACTAAATAAATAAATGTGTTTTTATGGCGCTTAGAAATACTGCTTCGGCACGCGCTTGCATGCGCCGGCTGTAGAATGGCTGTTGTCCAGCGCAGCGCACTGACTGCCACAAGAACAAGAATGTAATATCACACAACACTAACACACACACACACTCACATGCACATGCAAGCGCAAATATATGAAAAAGTCGTAAACGTAAAATCAACGGTTTTATTTCTTGCCAAAGCAAACACAAACAAATGTGTACGAGAGCAAATGAGCACAAGGATAACAGCGGTCAAAAAGCGAAAAAAGCAAATGCCAAAACAAGAACAACGCAAGGCAACTGCAGCAGCAATAGTAACAGTAACATAGTTAGGCGCGCACACACACGCAACGGCATTTTTCCACGCGTGAACGCATGGTGTCAAGTATACAAAGCAGACAAATCAATAACGCCGAAATCCGAGCTACAAAGATGAGCTTACCGCTTGGCGCTGTTGGCTATTGGCCTAAGCCCAGCATAAGCTTTTAAGCGCTTCGTGTTGCTGCCTTCGTTACTGACACAACTGAAAAGCTATGCCAAAAGCGAGAGCGCACACACAAAAGCAAAGAGCGCAAGCAGAGTAGAGAGCAGCAGCAATAGCAGTAGAAAGCTGGAGTGCGCTCACATTGACGTAAACCTAAAGGAAGCAGTTGGCAAATTGGCAGAGCGCGAAGCACATAAGGCAGGCGAGAGAGCTTTTCTTTCACACCTACGTGCAATGTATCGGCGCTCTTGGCGAATGCATTTCGCGGCGCAGTGCAGTGGCAGTGTCGTCGCTCCGAAAAGCTTAGCACCGAGCTGGTGCGGGCAGTTGTGTACGCAACGTTGAGGCTAAAAGACGCAAAACGGATATCAAAGCGGTTATACCACGGCGCTGTACGGTCGCACGCTCCTCGCCTACACCAATCAATTTACATACATATATGTGAAATTTCAGTGATTTTGTGTAATAAAAATAAATTCCGTTTTGAAGCGCGGACCAGCAGACAGGCAGACGGCCAAATCGCTGTGACCGACTGTAGGGGCGCACAGCACGCGCGCGCGGTTACGGAGCGCCGTTACGCGATTCAGGCAAACGGGGAATTTCATAGCAGCCTACGATTTATATTCGAGCCAAGCGAATCGAGCGTGTGGGCAAATCGTTAAATGCTGCTGAAAAGCCTTGAACGAGTGGAGTTCGCACTGTACGCAAAACGGCACAAATCGAAAGTGAAAACGCCATACGTAGCGCCTCAAGTCGTTAAATGTTTTGCGTATTTCTAGCGCGCCGCCTCGAAAGCACCAAAAAGAATCCACGCGTTTCCATTATTTCTTGCGTTTTTTGAGGCATAAAGTGAATTGGCGAGTTCGCTTGCAAATTGTCGGTTACGTTCGTGTGCCTGTGAGTGTGTGTGCGGGAAAAATCGAGTCCTTGAAAAGCGTACCATTCAATTACTGTGCCTTTTCGCCCCAAAAACCTGCTACTACTGACCACACGCGCTGCCAACCCGCGAACGCAACGAAAAGCAATTTCCCACGACAAATAAGTGTTGAATATCAAATAGAAAATAAGCAAAATCATTTCTCTGAATTAAAAAATTCAAAGAAAATTCAAAAATTAATGCCCCGATGTTGAAGTCGACGAGGAAATGCTGAAGAATTGTGATTTCTTTTGTTTTTTTTTCTGCAAATGTGATAAAAAGTAAAATCGATAATTTCTAAAAAAAAAGGCAAAGCAAAAAAAAAACAACAATAACACTGCGAAACGAAGCGAGACAAACGAGCCAAGAGGCTGAAAACGCAAATGCAAAAACAACAGCAGCCCTTAGAGCTGCAACAACAGCAACGGTAGGAAAAAATAGCACTTACAACAACAGTGTGGCAACAATAACACGGCAATAACGGCGACAACGAAATCGGGACAAAATCCAAATGAACCAGCAACAGCAGAAATAAAGAACACACAACAAAAACAACAAAGGCGCATTAACAATAGGCAAAGCAGCATAGCTGGCGTAGCTTTGGGGCAAAGGCGACCAAACGCGGCTACAGACGAGGACGGACAGACTGCGAACGCGCAGCAGCGGCAGTGCAGTGCGGCAGCGGGAATAGGGACAGTGGAGGGAGTGAAGGGAAAATACTAGGAAAATCTTGTAATTTGAACCATTGGGTTATTAACTTTGCAAATCTTGCTGTGGAGTAAGAACAATAACAAAAAAACGAAATTTTTGCCATCGCGCTTGCATAAGCGTGTGTATGTGTGTGTGTGTACTGGAACACAACATAAAGTTATGGACAGTGGAAAATATTAACGCCAAGCCATCAAATAACACCAAACCCACTGAAACAAAAGCAATACTTGAATAGCGCAACACAACAACAAAAGCGCAAAAGAATACAAAGAAAACGAAATGCGCAGCGAAACAAGACAATAAGCGTATTAAATAACGGCCAAAAGCAAGCCGTATATAGAAATATAGCAACGAAAGGCAGTACAAACGCAGAGTAAACAAAAAATACTAGAACTGAGCGCACAACTGAGTGTTTGTTGTGCCGTGCAAAAAAGTTGCGCATACGCCGTGCTGTACCAAGCAACGCACAACTCCCAATAGTAGCGCTCACATTTAGGGCTAAGCGTACAGATACGTGCCGGCAGCTAGAAAGCGCGCCAAACGGGCCGACCAAAGCGAGGAGCAGTGCTCACAAAGCCAAAAGTGTTACAAAATTGGCTTGCTGCCCACTCAAGCAGCACATTTACTGCCACTTCACTGCATTCGTGCCAACAACGACAACAACCCACACTCACACACACACACACTTATGTATATACACATCTTTAAATAGCAATATTTGCTAGCTTAACATAGAGAAAGCAACGCCAATAGCAAACTTGCTACAAAAAACGTTTAAGCTAAAAATAGGATAAGTCCAACACTTGCGCTCACCTGCCGAAAACACTGCACACCGAAAACGCCTGTACTCCGCAACAAGCGAGGAACAGGCTGCATTTGAGCCACTACTACCGAGCCACACGCTCCGCTGCGCACAGGAAACGCAGCAAACCTGCTGCAAGGCATTTCACTCACACACCGCGCGCCGCAAGCTAACTTATGGACAATGCCTACGTCTACTATAAGGTAGTATTGAACGCAGCGCTGTCGCAGGTGTGCAGCGCGAGCGGCGACTGCGTCCATTTAACATGTTATCTAAGCAAATTTATCAAGAAAACAAAAAATGCAAAAACAGCAATATGCAATCATCAGCAATTTGTGCTGCACAAGCATGGAAATCATCTGCCATCGCTCACCTAACAAATTGCTCACGCACTGCATAAAAAGCATCCAACAGTCAAACAGTCAAAGAGTCAATCAATCAATCAATCAACCACAAATGCAAGCACTACCAAAGGCATAACGCTTTAAAACTTAATATTATAACAATAACAATAACTGCAAGCCAACACCAATACCACTAAGCAACACCCACCACACAAACGAAAGCTAAATCAATACTAATACGAGTACACATATGTATAATCAGCATGCCAACACAACGCCAATAAATCAATAACGAGTGAAACGACAATATTTGCATGCCACATGCTACATGCCACAATCCGCAACTGCTAGCTTAAAATAATATTTTATATGTTTTTCCAGAGTTCAAAAGCCTTTTTTCTGTATAAGTCAGAAATTAACTACTGCTAGTTGCAAATAACTATATAAATCTGTACATATGTACATAAACTCAACATACATCGCAAAACGCATAGAAACAAAACTAAAGTTTTAAAGGCTCATGTCTGCCGGTTTCACCTGAGTTCTAGTGAACAATAAGCATAATTACTTAAATACTTTTTTAAGTGTATTTTTTAATTACATAATTACTCGCTCATAGCAAATAATTGGCTATCGTGTGATACTATGGGCTAAACTATATTTTTTGTAATATTTTTAGGTTAGAAATGGAAGGGTTTTGTGCCTATAATTTTGTTGAGGCGAGTTGAGGTTCCAGTGACAGATGTTTTCTCTACAAAGCCTTGAGTTAAATTGGTCAGTTTGTATGAGAGAATGCTATACTTCTTTCTTATTGTTGGGTCCCACAAAAGAGCACATTCTTGGGGAGAACAGCGCGTGTGAAAATTTTCATATTGATCTCTTAAGAACTCAAGGACTAGTATACCTATATACAGATGGACAGAGTCCGTTGTGATTTACGTTAGTACCTGCCGGCGACGGCCTAACCTCACGGTGCTTTCTATTTCTGAAAGCACGTAGATCAATACAATGCGTTGATCAGCGCCCTAAAAAATAAATACATTCAGCAGTCATACCTTGGAGAACCAAAGTATGAATAGCCGCCTTGGTCGGTTACGAGACTGACACATTGGACAAAATGCCCTGCCATTTAGGTTTAAGCAGCCACCACGAATCTCCACAAAGGGCCAAACACAAAGAGTAGATTGGAGTAAAGTCCAAGGGCTAACTGCTCCCCGTGGTACCAGGTGATAGTCTCTGGATAGACTTTCTAGCTTTTGCTACTACCAGTTGAGTCTCCAAAAACTCAATGACTGGTGACATTTGTCGCTTGTTCAATATGTGAAATAATATGAAGCTTATAATGTGCACTATTTCTGACTTAGACCATTCTGACATTTAAATTAGACCCGCAGGGGGGATACAGATGGACAACTGTCAATGTGTTTTTACGTGACGGTGTTTTCTATTTCTTGAAACACGCAGATCAGTATAATGCGCCGATCAACGCCCCAAAGCATAAGTGCATGCACAACACCATACTATGGGAGAACCAAAGCATAGTGCTCCACTTACACCTATACCTTGGTTCCAATCGGTTCGGGTGAAAACTAAAGGAAACACCCTAGCCACCTTGGTCGGGTTCGAGGCCTACCCAAACCTCTGCCGTACTCTGGGTCCGGCACCCGGCCGCAGTGCGACTCCACATCGGACAAAAGCCCTTCCTGCATTTAGGTTTAAACCACAGCCACCACGAATCTCCCCAAAGGGCCGAACCCAATGAGCCGATTGGAGCGAACTCCAAGGGCAAACTGCTCCCCGTGGTACCATGTTTTAGTCTTTGGTGTGACCTGTAGACCACAGTGTTACCTGTGATCTACTGCCAGTCGGGCTCCCTAAGAACTCCTAGGAATTCCTAAGGACCCGGCTGTATAATGTGTTATGTGTCATTTCATTTTTGTGTTTGTTATATAATCGCAAACCCATTCAAAGAATATGATTTCATTTCAATATAGCACTTTTCTGACATCTCTGACCATGCCGACATTCAATTAAACCAGACATGTGAATGTCGGACATAGTACATTTGAAACTCTGATCATTTAAATATTACGTATACTTTATAGAGTCTCCGACTTAACGCCGTCTGATTTTACCTCCAGCTAGCTACCTAAGAATTTTCTATTTACCATTAAAGATACGTCATCTATATAAGAAATCAGCGGAAGCCACGTTCTATAAGCAGGTCAAAACCTAACGTAATCCAAGACCTTTCGAGGTAACACTTTTTAACTCAAAATGTGAATATGACGTGGTCGAATTTGGATCCGTTCTATGAGACGTAATTAAATAAATTACTCTCTTCTCTTTTTATCTGAAAACTGTTTTTTAGGATTGCCGATATTTCCCGTATGTATGCTCTTTTATTGCGACCTTCTTCAAAAAATGTTCAGACTTGATTTTACTGCAGTGTATGCAAAGTGGTGATTAGGCGGGCACTTATGCCTGTTATGTCGGGGTCAAGTCAGGATTTGTAGGTGTTTAACCATTGTCCAATTGCTTTCCGAAATAACCTGATCTCTTGACTGTCGCAACGCCAGTCATCAGAAGAAAGTCTAGAATGATGTTATTTGTAGAGATAGTGGTATTTAGTACCTCTTTGTAAAGGGTGATCCATTTCGAGGTCCCCTACTATTTTAAATAAAACACATGGAAACTTCAAATAGAGAATTATTGTCATTCGAAAGAATATTAGTTGGCTTTATTTTTTGAAAATTATCTCTTTCAAAAGTTGCCCGCAGCTACGTCTCTGATGATCCATCCGTTGAGTCCATTTTTCGATGACTCGTTCGAGCATTTCGACCGGTAACTGGCGCATGATGTTTTGCTCGAAGGCCTAAACCACAGAAAATGTCTGACGAAGTGATCCGGCCAATCGGGCGGCCCAAAATGTGAAATTATCTGCTCACCGAAGTGTTCGCTCAATAAATCCATTGATTGACGCGATGTGCAAAAGTAGCGCCTTCTTATTAAAACCAAAATTAGTCGAGATCACGAGTTTCGATTTTAGGCATCAAATAGTCAGTTATCAATGGGCGACGACGGTGGTCATTAACAGTTATGTTCTCACCGGCATCATATTTATTCCCGGGTCCACAAGCCACACCAAACTATTATGTTTTCTGGATGAAATGGCAGCTCTTGAATGTCTTCAAGTTGCTCTTCATCCCAACTGCGTCAATTTTGCTTATTTACATACCCATTGGGTCAGAAAGGATCCTCGTCCAAGTCGCTCCATACGTCTGTCCGAGTTGTTGCGAACAACGCCGAATCGGTATGCCAATTATATTGACCATAAGTTGAGCGAAACAAATTCTTTACAGAACATGAATTTTCCTAAAAAAGTTGAACGATTTCTAAACGTTGTACAGAAGCAAGTATTTCTACGATGAAATGCCAAACAATATTGAATAAAAATAATATGACATTCATTCCAATTTCCACATTTCCTGCTGGCAACGGCATTGAAGGCCAAATGTGCTTGAACTCCTGAAAAGATCGCCCAAGTATGCCCAGCACGCATAGCCTTGAAAAAGAAGCCTTGCAAGCCATACCTACAGTTTGTTAATGAATTACAAAAAAGTACGCTGCAACAACAACCAAAACGATTGTCACGAAATTCCTTACAAATTCCATACGCACACGACTCGCAACAATCAACGAGCGACGTGTGCTGGCTGCACTATTTTCTCCCGCACTTGCCTACCCATCCTTTGCTGTTGTCTTACTTTCTATTGTCTTTCCTGTCTCTGGAATGGTTTGTCTATTCATATCTGATACTCTGATACTGTTGCGCTGAGTATTGTGGCAACTTCAATGGGTGCAAGCTCTCACATGTGTATATTTTTGCGTACCACAGCCGACAGCGTTGACTCGTTGGGTGGAGCGTTCAAGCCAAATTTAACCGTAGAAGGAAAGAGTTTTTATGACGGCGGGAATATTTTTAGCGTTTAAAACGTGTAATGAAATTTTTTAGGGGGTTGTGTTGCATCAACCTATTTTTTATATATATATTTTTTTGGAACTTTATGAAGAAGCTTGTTTCTGGGTTTAGAAGGGACTTACCGACTACAGTGGCACCTGGTCACTAGCAAGTCACTATATTGGATTCCAAAGGTGGCAGGAGATCTTTAATTTTAGTAAAGAGCTATTCCTGACCTCACAAGCACTACGTTAAAGGACTCATTCGAACTGAATTCCGTCTAGTCTTTAGACTCTCCTTAGTCAGACTTGTTCTCATTTTCTAAGTCATTCCTGAATAATCGGGAATTTTATTTATCTCAATATACATATTACAATACTACTGTGAAGTGAGCGCTGTCCTCTTTTGTGGGCGCCCGCTTTTGTTTTTAATCTATAATTATTCAAGTTGTATATATAAACCCATACTGTTTGATTCAAAATTATTCTGGAGCCTAGAGAATACCACTGCCCTAATGTTTACGGCACACAATGACGACATTTACCGCTAGCCAGTGCCATAAAGCAATAATGTAAAAAATACCCACACGCTGCCTAGACAGTAGCAAGAGAAAACGTTGACTTCGGTTGCAGCGAAATGGAAATACCCCTCACAAATACAAAATATTCCTCACAAGAACTTGCTTTTGATCGTTCAGATTATATGGCAACTACAGAGTCCGATCTAAGCAATATCTTCGGAGTGTGAATAATAAACCATAGCTGAATCGTTGAAGATACCTCGTCCAGAAAAAGTTTCCAAACAAAAACATAGTTTCCATCGTCTAGTTTGCGCACACCTTGCACTGGTTCAAGTACTCCGTCACAATATCATGAACCACAGATTTTGATAAATTTAACATGTCTGAGTTCAAAACATTGCGCACACGAGTCACATTTTCGGTGTTTGTCGAAGTCGCGACCTCTTCAGGCCTGGTGCCAACACAACACACCACTTCTTGCTAAAGCAACATCTGGGTTCGCCTGCTTGATCATACCAAACGTCTCTGTCGCAAATTTACCGGGTTTTTCACAGAATTTAACCGCGTAATTGCATTTAATCGCGCGAAAATGTTTGTCCTGACTCTCGAGGTGCTCGCAGACAACTGACCCGCCACGCGTTCATTAGCTAGGAATGCGCTCTACCGAATCCAGTCGGTGCGCGAACGCTCCGAAGCACAGTCGCGGCGGGAGAAAATCTGTCTTCTTACTTTTCGGACAAACCCTGTGATGTATGCTTTATAGGATCCGCGATATTTTCTTCTGGTTGTCAAACTTCGTGACGAACTTAATATATCCTGTTCGGGAATACCAAGGGGACAAGTCAGTAAGAAGCATAAACATAGACAAACGTAAGATGGGCTGTTGTATTTAGACAATAAAAACAAGTCGTTTGGTTATGCGTTACTCTACTGAGAGGGACCCCTCACACGAAAGACAATGAAGGAATTGTGAAAAAATACTTACGCTTGGCGAAATACACGTCACACTCCCCACTCCCCCATAATTACAGCGCTGTGTTCGCAAAGCAAACCAAAACGCACGACATTGTCGCACAAGATAACGTACAAATTCATTGCGTTCACTCACGCACACACACGCAAGCTTTGGTTCCTTCAAGCATGAGTCAAGCAGCCAATCAAGCAGTTAGCAAGCCAGCACTGGTGGCAGGTGAGGGCGGCTGACACTCGGCGCCCCCCAACGGCTTGAGTTTTAACTTTTAACTACATTTGTTCGGAAAGTACACACTCTCACATACATGCATGCAAATACGTATGTATGTGTACTTATGTATTATACTATAAACATTCCGCAACATAAAATATCACATGCTAAGCTGGTACACTTCATAAACGTCACTTGTTTCTGTAATAAGGTCTCTGAGCCTGTATTTAGTCGAGTACGCATTTTTACACTGGCATCCTTGCCTCACTGTACTCACACATATACACATACACATTCGCTTGGCAGTGTCAGTATATGGACCTGTGTACTTGCTTATGGGTCCATTTAAGAGCCAGAGCTCCAACTGTGCGCAGTCACACACATGTTAATTCATTATTTTTAGGCTCACATGCAACATATATATCTACAGCATATACATATGTATATGTGTGCATGTATATGTTTATGAATAATTACGGCAAAGAGCCTAAGCAATATTATAGAAGATATATATGTATGCATCTTATATACTTGTATATATGTATTTACTGCTTTTACTTAGTGACATTAACATTTACAGCAAAAATTGTTAGGAAAATTAATGATTTCACTTCCAAGGATACCATGTACCAGGCTAACATAGTAACGATAACAATCTCTTCGATAATTGGTCCTTAAAAATCATAATATTATTGGATGTTTTGGCCTAAAACTCACAAATATTTGAAAAAGGGCCTTTAGGTCTCAGGACGCTACCTGAAACGCAGATCACGGCAATCAATGGTGGGTCCGAAACTTATTATCTATAAACCCATATAGCACCTATGCAAGTTTAACGGGCATTATCCGCTTGAAATCCCTGCACTTGGGGTAAAATGAGTCCTGGTGAGGGAAAGTAGTTCAAAGGATCCCTTCTTGCAGCCACACAAGTACTTATCGAACTCACGCGAGGCCCAGCCGTCTTGTGTTAGACGGCAACTGTATAGAGCCTTTTGAAAAATGACATGAGGTACATCCGTTGTTGGTATTGGGTGAAACACGCCCGAAATGACAGCTGCTCGTTAAACACTTTCTAACTGTAAGCGTGTATATCCTCTCCAGTACTCTCTAATGCCATATACCAAAGAAGCCCCATCTCTTTCTTATATGTTCGAATAAAGTGCTACTCTGCTCAGAATGCCGAAATAATGGTTCTGGTCTTCGTTCTAATATAGTTTTCTGGACTGCTTACATAATCCCGAAAATCATTAAACTCGGCGATGCTTAAACCGAGTGAGTTAGTGCACATGCACCTACAAAGGCGACATAATTATCAAAAATTTAAAATTACACGAAAATGCACACTTTCACACGAACATATGTATATGTAAATAAATATGTACATACTTACATATGAGTGAAGCAGTGCACGCTCAACCTTGGCGAGGCACTCAGAGCTGTGGATACGCAGATACATTGCAATAATTGTCGGCTTATTTTTAACTCTGCCTCTGCAGTGGCGCACACATACACACACGCACTTGGCACATCTACAACCTTCAGCGAGCAATAACTGTAACTACTAATGCCCTGGGCTGGCCGCAGCTCTACCATCTTCTTCTTGAGCTACTTTCGCCCATCTTTCTGCAGTTTTTCATTGTTTTCGACGAGTCGTACGCACACACACACACACATTTATACTTATATATGCTATATATGTACAACCTATGTAGTTGTGTTTTTGGCAGCTTTGTCGCCTCAGCAATAATTGTGTGCCGCCGCCATTGCCCCTGTAACTGTCTCGAGGTTTTCTTTTAGCCGCTCCGCCGCTGTGTTATCATTCGAGAATGACACAGAAATCCCAAAAAGAAGCAAAGAATTACTCAAGAAGATAACCAAAAAGTTTCTTTCTATTTATGTCTTCATTGCCGTGGGGAACCGCAACCCCCCACGAGGGGTTGGGACGCTTGACTGTACGAGTGGATGTGACATTGTTGTTGCGTTTTGTGGTGTGCCTGATTAGAGAAGTTGGCACCGAAAAGCAGAACTTGTCCGAGGACAAATAACAGTAGTCACCCACCCCAAATCTCCTCCCCTCTCCTAGGCAAAAGCATCAGCTAGTAAGTTGTGGCAACATTTTAACTGCTGTGCTTAAGAGTTGTTGGAAAATACATCTTTTTGTTTAGTTCTCTTTTTGCGCTCTCATCATCTCTTTACTTACCTATAACCATCTCTATCACACTACCACGCTCCTATTCACACACACGTGCTCACAGTGACACACACTCAGTTTGGCGCTCTTTCGGTTTGTTCGCGCGGTGCCTTTGCTGTTTGCCTCTTGATGCGCATACAGACGGACAGCGCTGTCTTTCGGCTCGTAGCTCCCTACCTACCGCCCGTAGGCGTCTTGGCGTCTACCAAAAGCTACCCACTGCGTTGGTTTCTCTTGGCCACCTTCCAGCGAGCTGTCAGACATCTCGGCTGTTGAGTTGATGGGTCGGTGGCTTGGCAATTACGCAAGCAACGACTTTTTCACCGAAATGGATTTGTGTCGCTGGATTCTGTGCCACATTTGTATGCGTGATTGCTATCGTTTTAAGTCCTGACAGTTCAATTCTTTTTTTGCGTCGCGACACTTATTTAATGCGAAGCTCAATTATTCGTTTGCTATACACTTAAACACACTTAATGTACATCGCTGCTCGGCATTCGAACGCTGCCACAAACACACTTGCTAATTAACCTACAACAGGGCATACATATCTATGTATTCAAGGCAACCTTGAGGGCATTTCGACAATGTGAAATCTTTAATTTATCATCTGCTATCAAGAACCGCGCTCACCAGAGCTCATGCGGCATCATTGAGAGTAGTTAGTAGCACCCCAACCAGCCTCCATCATCCTACGTTTATGACATTTACACTCCATTAGCGTTCTAGCTTTCATATTTCTTTCATTTCATTCGATATCTCATTGTGCGCCGCTCCATTTGTTTTGATTTATTTTGTAGGTTATCAGTGTTTCCTTTCCAAATCGATCATTTATAGCGCGTCCTCATACTCATGCAACCGTGTGTGTACGTTGTTTTGCTTTAACCTTGCTTTGCATGCCGTTGAAATTGTGTTGATTTTGAAATATGTGTGAAGAATTTAGTTATAACTTGTATTCTAGATATGAAAATATTAATGAACATACACGACAATATATGTGTATGTATCAGAAATGACAGAAGAATTATTTCACAGTTCCGTTCTTGCAAATCGAAAATAACTCATTTCAAACCAATAATAACTAAAACGAAGTAACTGAGGCAAGTAATGTTGAAATTGAGTGGTCTAATGGGGTAAAATGAGAGAACTAATTTAATAACTTAAATATATTATATTTAGTAATACTAATTTTGGTTTTTACGATTATTTATTTTTAGCTCTGAATTGCTTGAGAATTCGAAAGGGTTTAATGGAGTAAAAAACTGGGCATGATCTTAGGTTGATCAGAGAGAACAATTTAGGCATATTAATATCAAAGCAGCTCCAGTTCACACACAATGGATGTACATATATAAAAAGTTAGGGTTCGTTCCTAACATACTCCGTCACAAAGAATGCAATTTGGAGGAATATCTATAAACTATTTGCCATGGATGGACTAATATCCTAACTCAAATCTGTTTATCTGTTTATATGTTGTCTCTTCGTACTTCATTTTAAGATTTCAATGAAAAAAATCAGATGCTACTAATCTAAAAACGATTTTTTTGAATTTTTTTTAAGAAACACACCTTTTCCTTTCTGTAAGTCAGAGAGCTAGGGCAATTATATAGAATCTCATTCACGTTCTAGCAATTTCAATTCATAGTCATGACCATCGTTTTCTCATGATCGATGCTCATATCGTCTAGAAAGGTTTTTATGCCATGAGCAAAGTTCTTAACACCTAGAAGGAAACGTCGGCGACCCTCTAAAGTATACTTGTGATATGATACATATATAAATGATACCGCTCTTCCTCTTCCTATGCTTCCCCCGTGGTACTGGCGGGTACTGCGTCAAATACTTTCAGAGCTGGAGTGTTTTCATTCATACGAACGACATGATCTAGCCAGCGTAGCCGCTGTCTTTTAGTTCGCTGAACTACTTGTATGTCATTGTCGTCATATATCTCGCACAGCTCATCGTTCCATCAAATGCGATAGCCACCGTTGCCAATATGCAAAAGACCATAAGTCTTCCCCAGAACCTTTCTCTCGAAAACTCGAAACGTCTACTCATCAGATGTTGTCATCCTTCATGCCTCTGAGTGACTTATAAAATTTGGTCTTTGTTCGTCGAGAGAGGACTTTAGTTGCATCTCTTGGCAGAAATAGGGTTATGCACATCTATATAAATAATGAGAATGACTAGACGAATTGACTCACTGCCTATCTGTTCATCCCTCCGTCCGCCCGTCCTTGCAAGCTATAACATGAGTACAATTGAGATATCTAGATATAAATAAGTACGCACGTTCCTTGGAAAAAAATAACATACAAGTCGGTGGATGGGCGTAATCGGATCACCGCCACGCCCACAAAACGCCATTAACTATAAACCTACAAATTGCCAAAACTAAGCAATAAATACTAATATATAAAACTGTAATTTGGTACAGGAGATCACAGTAGTAAGGGGCACCTGTGGGCCAAAAATGTTGAAAAAGTGATTGACTATTGACCGAAAATATCGGTCAATGTGTTATATATACAACTGAAATTCAGAGAGTCTACTTTCCTGACAATAGTCATTCTATGTACCAAAAATGGCTTGAACGGGTCAATACTTCCCTGGGTCCCCATATACTCAATATATAGATTTTCTAACTTCCGGGTGACATTAAACCGCATATAGCGGCCAATATGTGAGCTAACTTAATGAAAAGTACAGAACGTGTTTTACTCATAGCACTAAATCATTATGCCTAAAAGAGATACAATTGTTCGAAAACTTGACCTAGCCCCCATATAACTATTATTGGGATTTTTGAACATCCGGCTGAATTCATCATATGATTTGTGATTGTATGTGAACATTTCTTTCGTATGTGGCATAATAATAGTCAATAGATAAAATGGGGCCGATACTACACTTACTCCCATATATTACATATAGTGATTTTCGTATATGAATATATAAAATTTCTTTGATTTCTCACTCTCGCAAAAGCATTTCCTAAGCGGGAAGACAAGACAGCATTTAATGACAGCCGTTTTGATTAAAAATTCAGTAAAATAGTTGAAATTAATTAAAATACAACACTCAATTTACAACCTAGTGTTTTTCGTTAAGTTATCAGTTAAACTCTAGTTTTTTTCGTTCAAGATTAGTGTTGCATTAAGTGAAATGTGCAAATCATGATTTGTTTAGAAAACGTTGCTATGAATTCAGTTTACCTTTACTAGCTTTGCCTTATACGATTTCTAATGCGCTATGCTGTTATTAAGCTTGTTTCCGTTATTTTAACATTTCCACACATTTGCTTTGAGTTTGAGTAATGTTCGTATTTGATTGAGCAGATTTTACTTTGTAATGCATTGTTGCCTTTTGAACTATTGCAATGATTTTGAATCTCTACAAAACTCTACTTACTATTTACATAATCAAAAAGTAATATTGTGCTATAAATAACGAAACCGAATACTGAACGAACGGCTACATTCACATACATACATACATGCACGCACGTGTTGTTTCTACTAGCGAGAGGCGACTGACAGCAGCGGCAACACAAATAAGCACACGCAGACTCACCCACTAACGAACCAACAGCCAAACCAAGCATAACGGTAAAAACGTTAACGTTAAAGAAGCAACAACAAAACGCTACTTGAACCACGTACATAGCTGAAATAAAATAACGAAAGAAAGATGATTTTTATAGTAAAATTGAAAGAGAAGCAGAGAAAAAAACGAAAAGTTGATGAAGCACGAACGAACGAACGTACGAACGAAATGAGTAATTCTTTTGTCATTTTATTGCCAAAAGATAGATTTTTCACGAAAACTTATCGATGGTTAATGGCTCCAATTAATTGGCACTGTGTGCACGGTGTAACTTTCAATGTGCCGGCACTGTTTTTTTCCATAAAGTAATTGCTTACATATTATTCTTTTATTGTTGTTCTTACGTGATATGCGAAATCAGCAGAAATAACTAAACAAATACAAAAAAAAAACATGAATCTTAAGTTATACTGAAAAATATACCTAAAAGTATAGGTAAATGTAATTGAAATTTTATTTGAAGTAATTTGCCACTGAAATCTTATGTAATTCACTCGTAGAGGCAACTAAACCGAAATCGAGCGTTATGACACACTTGCAACATGTACAGTTAATATATTTTCCATTTAATTATTAATGAATAATATTTGATAAACGATGCTGTTTACAATATCCTTTTGTAATACTTTTTGCTCATTGAAATTGATACTTGAAAGTCACTATTCGTAAGCGTCGTTTCGCTAAGTTTGCCCAGACAATTCACGTGTATGGCTTATGTATAGCTGATACCTGGAATACTTACGAAACATCTAATTGCATTGAATGTGGCCCGAAAATTTAAATGGTTAAATATGAACAGCTTAATTTGTAGACAAATAGTTAGCTTAGCACGCCCGAATAACTCCACGAAGCGAAGAACGATTAAGTTAAATGCGGCGCGAGCTGAGCCGGTGCTCATTTGCCATTATCAGCGGTCGGCAAACGGAAAGTACATTTCACACAAATACCGAATACTTGTAAAATATATTCCAAACTCCAAGCTAATTTCACTTTCACTTTTGAACTGCAGTTTTTCAAGTTACTAAAAGTATATAAAAATATATATAAATAACGACATATATATACATATATTACTTTTTGGTTTTGTATATATGACTTTTTACGTATTAATATATAAATATATATATTTACATAATTAACGATTTGTTAGCACAAAACAAACGCAGAAATTAATCAAAAAATTCAAAAAAAGGATGCTGTAAATTTCAATAATTCAAAAGCAAGTTAAACACAAAAGTATTTGAAAACACCGAAAGAAACAGTATCAGTAAATAGTTAACAGTACAAGTTGATTTTACGAAAACTCCAAATCTAATGCAACAAGTTACAAGTCGAACGCATTACTGTGGCATTATTGCCGATAGCGCGCTAGGCCCGCCTGCTAGGCATACAAGCATACAGTCAATCATACAACCACTCACTAATCGTACAGTACCCACTCATACTGCAACTTCATATATGCAGCCACTATGTCAAGACAGCCCACGTAACAACTACACTTATCCAGCCAAAAGTTGCCTTGCGTGACTGTTGAATTCACTGTTAGCTAACTGTTATGCTGTCAATATGCAAACCTGTGTGTCACAAAAATGTTATCTTCAAGTTTAGCTATTTTAGCGACTCATTTCACTCACTTAGTCACATGTTAAGCAAATACAAGCCTGGTGTAAAGAAGTACTTGGCACTACTTATCTCCTGCTGTCGCATCTTCTCCTTAAATAATCGTTAAAGCACGCACTGTCAGTAAACTGGCAGCTTATACAGTTGGCATTTACGAAAACCAATTGCAACCCTGTGACTAAGGAACAAATCCAAACTTGACAGTTTTGACACTTGCATTTGCATATTAGTTTTATTTATTGAAAAGGTTAATAATAAACTGATAAACACTCGAAAATAAGCAAAGAGACATAATCACGCACCCTCACATACACAAGCACACTGCCATTTGGAGTTAGTAAGCCACCAAAACATCTCATACACTTAGCCAAGCTCATCTGTCTTCGCATATTTCCATATTTTCATTTTCGTTATGTTTAAAAATGTTTACTTCAATTTGCTTGTGTCTGTTACATACGCGCTTTTTTGTTGTGTCTATGTCGCAAGCCGTCGCTGTCATTGTTTCCACCTCTAACTCTAATTCCAACTCTACCACTGTCTCGATTTGTTCACTTTCTGACCACACTATCTTTTTGGTATCTTTTTGGAACATTTCGCATTTCGCATTTCGAATTTCTACTTTCATTTATTTATTCTATTCAAGCGCCATAAGTACCATAAATACACATATTTTTGCACGTTCTATTCTATATGCAACTAAACTTTGCCAAACTTGAAGATTCTCCTTACAAACAAAACACATCGCACACCAATTCAACGCCCAACACTGTACAGTGCCGCAGCAATTGACGCTGCAATTAACCGTTGCGTGCTAACCGAACTCATCCACACCACCACACATACCATTGGAAGCCACAATCGTGCATTTATTGGAGCAATCTACACGCACACATACATACTCACACACAAACACACGCTCACCCAACGTTCGGCCGTTAGGCTTGAGTTCAAACTCGATCGCTTTAGCAAAGCACTTTAGTCGTACAAAAACACCAACACTGTTCAGTGTTCGTTACAAAAACGCATTATTTGTTTGAAGAAACCGTTATTGACGCTGTATACAAACTCAAAGATGCAGCAAGCAGCAAATCATGAAAGTATTTTTTGTTTCGTTTCACCTACACCACCCACAGCTGACTCAGCCACACTGAGCAGCGCAGCAGCAGAGCGAAGCTTGCCAAATAAAATTAAAAACAGCTTAAACTCACTCCAATCAATTTTGTATAATACATAAATCCTCCAAACCTTAACGATCCCCCCAAACGATGCTTTAAGTGTAAATAACTAAAATTTAAGGCGAAAATTAAGACAAAATTAAAAAAAAAAAAATATTGTAAATTAAGAAGTATTTAAAATTAGTTTCTTGCTTAAAGTTAGTGTTTGTATTTTAGCTGGGACACGCGTGTTATAGCAAAATTTCGTCAATTAAACAATTATGTAAATAGCTACAACAAAACCAAAGCAAAAGTTTTTACGTATATAACATTGAATGCAACAACAATAAGACTGAGCTGTAAAACAGCTGCATTGTATTGAAAAAATTAAAAAAAAAACAATCAAATTATAAAGTTTAAACGCAAAAGAGCGCCAAATTTTACGCTGTCCTTTAATTACTTTAAATCAAATTAAAAGCTTCAAATACAGATAAATGGAAAGCATTACAAGAAAGTTAATGGGGCCAGTAGTCCGTAAGTGTTCGCTTAAAATCTAAAATTTTGGTAATGAATATGAAGAATAGAGCAACCGAAAAGCAGTAGAAATAAAAAAACAAAAAATATCGAAAAAATCGTACAATTTACGAAAGTATTGAACAATTACAGTACAATTACCAATACCATTACCAGTACCAATACCAGTACCGAACAATTAATTAGTATGCAGTTAAATATTTTATTGATTTAGTGTGCAAGTAATTGAAAATTGTTATTGTAGTTATGATTTTGTTTGGCGCAAGTGTTTTTTTCGAATGTTCGAATATGCGAAAAAAGTTAATAAACACACATTTATAATAACTATCATATATACATATATATATATACTATATATTTAGATATATGGACTACATATAATTTCTCATAGTGCGCGCGCAAACAAGTGTGCGTGTGAGTTGAGGAGAACGCGAAGTGCTTAGTTCAAGTGCCTGAAACCGAAAGCCTACCCCGCTTTAGAGCAATAAAAACAACAAAAGTATAAAATAATGCAGTCGACTACACTTACCTAGCACCAATACAGACATACCAAAACCAATAAAAGAAATAATAAAATAAAATGTCATGAAAAAGTCACACTCTACTATTTTCCCACAAGCCAAGCAAATGAATCTGAACAGGCAAGCAAAGAATCTCTCAAACAAGCAAATAAGCAAACATCTAATCAAGCCAATCAATCAAACACCCTAACAAAAAACAAAAAACAAGAAACAAGCAAACTACCCAAGCAAAAACTCTTTCAAATCGCCCATTTCAGATGTACGGCACATACGGCCCGACTGGAAGTCCGCCACTACCCGACATAATCGGTCAGTATTACGTGCCGACCGGCTACGGGCTCGGTGTTGGTCCGCCGCCACCACCACCGAGCACCTACGACATGTTCGGCCCCACCACTTCGGCTGCCGGTTATCTATACGAGCCGACGCTAAGCAGTACTGGCCTCTATGGCCAGCATCCATCGCCTATACGTCGACGCCGTTACAGCATCGCCGGTCTGCCATCGGCCTCGATGATGAACGACTACTACGGTCTGTATGCGCCACAAATGCAGCAGTCCTCCTCTTCGAATATAGTTAACCTGTTGAATGAGGCGCACAAATCCATTTCACGCTCCTCCCAGATACTAAACCAACATGCGCGCATGCAACAGGCCACACAACCGGTAACACCGCTCTCACATTATCCCGGACGCATAATCTCCAGCTATCCAACCTTGCATCCGGGCGATACATCGCCGCCATACCTTAACGATAACCTCATGCAGATGTCGTCGAGCTTCTCATCCCAGCCGAACATGTACTTCCAACAGTATGCACCGACATCGGCGGCGGCCACAGCGGCAGCGGCCCAACAATCAGCAGCGGCGGCGG
Organism: Bactrocera dorsalis; assembly: GCF_023373825.1. Taxonomy (NCBI): domain Eukaryota; kingdom Metazoa; phylum Arthropoda; class Insecta; order Diptera; family Tephritidae; genus Bactrocera; species Bactrocera dorsalis. The sequence goes on from NC_064305.1 coordinate 54,998,898, forward strand.
CGGCAGCAGCAGTAGCGGCACAACAAGCGGCCACCGGTGGCCATTTGGGTGGAAGGCTATTGCGGCCGGCCTACTCAGTGTCAAATTTAAATTACTTGAACTATCCGAGCAAATACACTTCAGGTGGTGTTAGTGGTATTGGTGGTAGTAGTAGTTATGCGAATCCATTCTCTCAGTCCATATTCAGTCAGACCGATTTGCCATATAGCATGAGTACGTTGTTGCAGCAACGCAATCTAATGCCATCGTTGCACGCCTCCAATCCGGCTATATCACAGTACTATCAGTACGCCACACAGGCACCGCATACGCATACGCATCCGCTTGCCTACAATTTGCAACAGCAATTTGCGGGCACACAACATTATACACACCAGCTGCCGCCCGGCGCCCAGCACCCGTCGGCGCACATCCACCACTCGGTACAGCAGCAGCTGAATCCGTTGCATCAGTACCACGTGCACCAGCAGCAGCATCACATGCAAACGCATCCACTGGCGGCGTTGCGCGAAACGAGTGGACCATTCGCGGCAACACTCACCAGCAGCGCGCTGGACGACGCGGGGCTGACTGGGCGCGCTGGCCTAAGTGCAGGCGGTGGCGTTGGTGGCGTTGGCGGTGTGGCGACTGGCGCGGCGGGCGTTGCAGCTGCGTCCGCGTACGATAGCCTCCATACAGCGCCCACATATCAGCATCATCTTTCGCATCAGCAACAACAACAGCAGCAGCAGCAACACCTCAGTCACTTAAGCCAACAGCATCTGCACCACCACCATCATCACCCCACAACATCAGCCCCATTAAGCCATACAAGCACTCCATACCATCATCACCAACACATGTCGCCATATTCGAAACTAGATTTAGACTATCCGAAACTGCCATCCGAGCACAAACGACAAGTAAGTTTCAAATTTGACGTAGATACGCTATCACTAGACTCCTAAGGTTAAGTTACCACAAACAACAAACAAGCCAAACAGCAACCGCGGCCAGTATTAACCACAAAGCGAGAAATTCTCACCAACGGCGAAGTGCGAAATTGAAGCAAAAACAAAATTCTTTAACAAATACTCGAAAATTTCCAAAACGCGTAGAATAATTGGAAGTGAAAATTAGCAAAATTTTGACGTAAGAACAATTAGCAAATACCGTTAGAACACTCTGGCAAAATTCGTAGATTGGCAGAAATCAAAATTTCCATAGCACTCGCTCGTAGCAAAGGCATAAACACGCTTGCTGTGCTTAGAAAACAAGTAATAAAAAATTAAGAAAATTTAGATTTAGCACTAATGATAAAGCATATAATGAATTAGTTGAACATAAGGAATGGGTGAAGTGCAAACACGGCGCGCGGCGAGAAAGAGGCTGCTTGCATTTACGTTGCGCATTTGGCCCCCCGGCAAATGGAGCGCGACCGCAACTGGAGACACGCCCCTCAAATGTAGGTACATACCGTATACGCTTAACATACACACACACGCATACCCACACAAACCCGAGCGTCTAGACTTACAAACGAGACGCTTGGAGTCACATTTCTCCACAGGAACAGCAAGAAATAATCGGTGAATGATTGATTGAGACCGGCGTGGCGCGCTGTGGAGTCAGCTGACTGCTGAAAAGTGCCGGAGACACTGAGACGAAGCGACGCTGCAGCGCGCCATTACCTTCGCAATAATTTCTTCACACAAACACGATTGTAGCAAAGCAAAACGAGATGGAATCCAGTCCCTACCTTCTAAACGCCATTCACCAGGCGTTTGTTAAGTCAGTTAGCCAGTCTGTTAGTTAGTTAGTTAGATGTTTAGTTGATTTGTTTGTGTACTGAGCCCTCCGTCGTACTACTCTACAGCTCCCAAAGCAACAACATGCGACTAACATCACAGGAGTACGTATATTGCTCGTATATAAAACGTACAAAAAGGATAATAAACAATTTGAAGCGAAGTGTTTTCACATATCATGCGCATACTCGTACATACATACTTACATATGGTATATACATATAATTGCAAAACCTACCAAATACATTCCAATAATCTAGCCAAACTCGTGAATATCACGAAAATAAACGAAGGCCAATCCAAGGCAAAGTGTTAAATCTATCTAAAAATCTTTATATCCTCGCATAATATCATTGTACAATATTATGCAACATAGATGTGTATGTAGTAAAGTACTCATTATTCACACACCTATACTCGTACTACTTATATAGCGTTATACTCGTAAAATTGGTGCTAACGAAGGCATTTAGTCGTTTTGGCAGGCGCGTCTTAGGCAAATATTTAGCTAATGAATAGTCGATGTAATCAAAATTCATATATACAGATGTACATATATATATACATATACATATATATCTAGTTAGAAACAGAACGCCAATGAGTCTAAACTGAAACCCTGCTGATAAGCGTTAATCTCCTGAGCCGAATGTCGGCGTAAATCTCTAAAGTGTTCAAAGACCCTTAATGTAGATTTTTTGTAGCTGATAAGGTATGCAGGAGTTCTAAGGTAAACGATGAATATCCCTTTATTTATTGTCATTCAAGCTAAGGTTAAATTAGAGATGCCATACCAATCCAGGTCGGTTTATTAGAGAGTTAGTTTGATTAAATCGACCCGCGGTTCCATCAGCCTTTATTCCTAGAGTTGGGACTGTTCAAGAATGAAATACTACTGTTACTAAGATACGAAATTGTGAATTTATTGGGAGAATTACTGGGCATGGTTAACTAATTGGAAACTATGTTGCCCGTAAAGTTCTATCAATTATGGCACCTATAATTTAATCTTTAGTTGAATAATTCCATAATCATTTCGATGTTATTTTTACCTGAAATTCACTTTCAAAGTTGTTGAACTAGGTTTGCTTATTTTATGAGTCCCCCTTCAGTTCAGTAATTTCTAGTTCTTAGTATTTTTCCATTGATTCTTTGATGTCATCGCTCTCACTCTTCACCACTCAATCAAATTCCAAGTTCAACTATTGAAAATTTACATTCACTCACCCTCTCTATAAATGAAACCCTTTTATGGTACTCTAAAAGGTCAAATACTCTTTTTAATTCTGTGTTGTTCTATATGGTTCAACAGTTAGAAAAGTAAAAGTGCAAGACTGCAAACATACCGATTTTGATTACTCCCAGAACTTTAGAAACCAACATTAAATTTGATCAAATAACAGCTCACTCTACATCCTGCACCCTTATGGCTCTAGTTTTCTTAGTTAATTTAAATCTTATTTAGCAAAATTTGAAATTGAGTACGAAAAAGAGTAATTTTTATAAAATTGCTGTTATTCAGTTCAAAAATATTTGAAACTCCAAAAAAATTATGGGATTTTGTGGTAGTAAACGGATTAGCGTCAATTTCGATATAAACAATATTTGAGTATCAGAACTAATATAAAAATGCAACTCTGTGTCGTATGCGCATGATTTTTGAAAGCTTTGACATAGTTTTTCATTTGAGTCATTTTATTTTGGAGAATCTATAATAGCATAAGATAAAGCAACTACTTTTAAGCAAAATTAGTAATAATTAGTTCAACTGAATTACAAAAGAAAAAAGAAAAAGTTAAAATAAATAAAAAGAAATACGTAGAAAGCTGAGAAGGAAGAGCAAAGAAGACCGAGGAAAAGAGTAAAACACCAATTCGATGTGCCATGCCATTTTCGTGTATTACCGACTTACATATAAATATGTATAAATATAAGAGGCATAAGCTGTAGAAGAATGCTTAGCAAATCTTTACTATTATAATGTAGTTACTGAACTTATTGAGCATTTCTTATAAGTATTTACTTAGTTAAAGTGTGTACAAATGAATTTTTCCCAATTTATTGTTGTACAAAGGGAAATTTGTGCGCGAAATTTACTGAATTAAAAGTCCACCAGCATTTATTACTTTTACTTAATTATATACTTAATTATTTGTATGTATATTGAAGTGACAGAGAAAGGGAAATTATTACTGTAAAACAAAGAGAAAATGAGATTAAGTTGAATTGAAGCCGTTGCAGAGAACTCAGGACAATTTTCACAAAATTAAAATGACAAAAGAAAAAACAAAAAACAAAAAGTTTGAGAAATTTCGAAAACTAAAAACAAAAGTGAAATAAATTAATAAGTAAAGACTTTTGCTAATAAATGCGTTTAACTGCCCGGCAAAACGCGCTGCAAGCAACACAAAATTTCAAAGCGAAAAATAAGCAAAATGCTTGATGAATTAAAGCAGAAAAAGCAAATGCAAAAATCGCTAAACTGCACCAAAAACGCAAAGCAAAGCAAAGCAAAACCATTAAGACTGTATATATGAATATAGAGAAAATATTTGAAAATGTATTAAAAAATGTTAAATACTTTCATTGTTCAATTGGAAAATTGTTAATATTTAGATTAAGCTTAAGCGTGAATTTTAATTCCATTTCCACTACGGAATAATGACGTTTTACTTAAAGCATTACTTTATATAGACTACTTTCTGCAAAACTAAATTACAGAAGCAAAATTAAAAGAAATTAGATTTAACTAAGAAACTTATTACAATTCAAAATTGAATCAAAAATTAAATATTTTAATTATGTAAATTGTTAACTCTTAAAAAGTGCATTGGATCTTAACACTAAAAAATCATTGAGAACTGTCACTAAGTGCTTTCAAATCGTATAGTTTTCATGCAATTCCGCAACTTGAGCGCTGTGATCACAATAGGCATTTTATGTGACTGATTGAATATGAGAGGGTTCTGAATGGCCAGAGAAGACCCCTTAACTTTTTTTTATTTCGAAAAGATTGCAAAGTGTGATCCATTTCGAAGTTCCATACTTTTTAAAGAAAAAACACAGAAACCTCAAATTTAATAGGGTATGTTTATGGTATTATCATTTGAAAGGACACTCTTTGGCATATATTTTTTGAAGATCTCGGTTGATTCCAATGTCGCTCGAGCCATATCCCCAGATGCGAAAGCAAATTGCAGCCCAATGATGCAATTTTGCCATATTTTTCTTTCATTTGTATCACGGTGAATCAGCCGATTATGAGCTCGCGCGATAACCAGTTGACACAGTGCTTTCCGATATCGAGATAATCTTGATTGCTATGTCCAACACTTTCAGAACACTTTCAATTATTTAAGGCTTTCAATAGACCTCAGTTCGGTGTTTTTTCCAGCAAACATTCACCTGTGTTCTGACAAAAACCAACATGTCGCTGAGGCATAGTATACTCATGTCCAAACCATTCACTTGATACCATTAGATTATTTTATTTATTTGGTATAAATTCATTTTATCGCCATTCAAAACCAATTTGTGGATTTTTTAATGTCTTCCTGCGTTACCGTCTTTTGTTGGACGTCCCTGCGCTCATCGCCTGAGAGTTTGCGTTTCAATACTTCCTAGATCTTTTATCGATTTTTGGCAATATCTCTTTAGAGTTACAAGGCAAGTAGTGACAGTTCTGAAGACACATTTCTTCACTTACATTCAAATCGGTATTAAATTTATGCAAGAAAACAAAAAACTTCCTTTTACAAATAAGTAAGCGTTTAATAATAAATTATTTAGCAAATTAAATTTAATAAAATTAAAAAAATAAATAAGAAACATTCAATTTACAGCAAATACAAATTTTTTCCCCAGCTAGAGTGTGATTAGTAATGAAGGTCAATTACAAAAAGTAATGTAATGTTGTTCATAATGCAATGCAGACGTTGATGTATTTGAAGTAAAACTCAAAAATATTTAAAAAACACTAAACATTAAAGAAAAATATGTATAAAAGTAGGCAATTAACTCAAATTTAATGCAATGTGAGCGTATGTGCTGAGAATTGGCACACAAATATGTATGGTATTAACATATAATGTTTAGTAATTAAGTAATTAGATTGTGTGGAAGAAATATGCTGGCCAGTGAAGGTTGAAAACTTCAATAACAAAATTTAATATTTATTGCTGCTTGTTACAATGCATAATGTATTATTAATGAAAATTATTTACCTAATCAAAGTATTTTACTTCCAATTAAATATATGAAACAACTTACTCTTAAAGCCCCAATGTGGGTAATGCATATTGCATATAATTAGTATGCATATTATGGGACCCCGTTATTCTAATTAAGACACTTTACTGCCCTAACTATATACTAAACAAACATATATATATTTATTATGCTGAAAGCTGAATCACAAACACGCCGCGTGACTTAAATTTAAAAGTACCAAAAACACAATTTTAAATATCCCAAGCCCAGCCTGAGTTACTTTGCAGCATTTTTGAAAATATACCAAAATAATAGGCAGCCCATAAGAGAGAATTGAGACCTAGAGAAGTTAAATTCCTCATTAAGCAGTTTGTGAATCATTAAAATGGTATAACCTCTAGCTACTGGATGTGTACTGATAACGGCAGCCTTTTGTATTTATACGAGTTATTTGTTCGATTCGCCACTCACAAAAGATTAAGATTAGATTAGAAATATGCGAAAGCAAACGAGAGATATAGTCGTAATCAGTCGATCAAAACATAAAGCCTAATATGTAACTTATTTTACTTGCTAAGTTTTACTGTGTTAGGCTTTACAAGCAGGCAGTAACTAGACTCACAGAAGGTGGCTCGGTTAATATCAACTAGGTATATTGAAATAGAAAGAAACGAAAAGCCAGACACGTTGTCCCGCTGCAGTGCAGCTGGGAACATAATTTAGAACATTGTTGCTACGTCGAGAATTGTTTGAAGCAATGAACCCTTCCGGAACCCTCAGTTCTTGAAACACGGGCAACACAGGGTAAACAAATTTATTTTGGGTTATGGTTAACGGTGGACAGATTAAAAAGCTTCTACTTTTGGGCAAAAGGGATCTTTGCAATAATGTAGGAGTCATCACAGGGCTCCTATCCTTAAGATGCCACCTTCTGAAAATTGGAATAACAGAATGCAGGGCATGCGCGGAGAATGATGGGACGTTGGAACATTATCTTTGCGTATGCTCAGCTTTCAATGGGATGTGACGGAATATTTTCCACGGCTACCAAAGCTCCAACTTAAGAGACATTGGACAGCTGGGATAGAAAAGAATCCAAATCTACTAAGTTGCTGTATAAAGCTTAATTTGGTTACCATTCGAGACCATTATGGCCCAAATGATGGCCTAAGTATCGTGCTTCTGCGCCTCCCTTTTCCACCAACCAACCAATTTCACTCATTTTGATACTTTCGAAAAAAACACTATCCAAATTTCCCACTTATGGGAGAGGAAAACCACAAATTTTATTAAAACTCCTGAGTTGGTAGCACTATCAGATAGATGTTTTTAAAATCAGATATTCAGCTTCTGAAGTTTGTAGAACGTATTATGTGATTTCTAGCCTAGCAGTAATCTTAAGATTATGTACCATGTAATTTTAAGACACACAGATGGTGCTGTGAAAAACTGACAAAGTTAACCGGTAGATCAACTACCGGTTAAATTTGAAGATGGTTTACTTGTAAATAGCTGGTTTTGAAATGGAAATGTCTTTTAAGAGATATCTGCACAGATGACACCGAATCCTGAAGTGACTTGTACAAAATCCCACAAGCTACCTAAAAGGGAAAAGCAACTAGTTTCTTGAACCATTTTGCATCGAACTTTTCAGAAGCAGCTACGCCTGTCAAATCCTAGGCACTTGTTGCAATTGGCGTTTCTACTGGCCTTTTCTACCCTTTCTCAAGTCGGATCCTATCGAACTGGTTGCCACACATTCTTTAGTTGGGAGACCTGCCAGCTCATCTCCATTGACTTAATGATTAATTTTAAGTGCTGCCTGAAAACCCGGGAACGATAGTTTACACCAACTTAGATTATTATATTGGTCATTGTTCTCTCTCGACCGGCTGGATTAAATTTATTGTTTACTCACTTTTTAAATTCCTTAAGTTCATACTATTAGCAACGACATTCAACGATAATTCTTCGAATCTCAAAAGTGTAGAATCTAGACAATTGGCTGAAAGGCAACTTCTTAACGAAATCGGCAATTTACCCAATCGAATAAAAACTTAGGAAAATATACATAAACACATACAAAGTTTGCAAACTGTAAAAACAAATACAAAAACAAAAACGAAAAAAAAGAAAAAATCTCTGCATTCGCATACAAATATATCTAATACAATAATACTCGTACTCGTTAATAGCTCAGACTAGCCAATAAATCAGTGTATTCGTATACTTACAAGTACATACGTACACGCATACATACAGACAGAAAAACTTGCATTTAAACAAAAGTACCCGCAGCGGTGCTGATACTATTTAGGTATAAGCTGACTGTTATTCTTTTTTGATTAGCATATACAATATTTCATACTTATATATACATATACGTACTACACGTATACATACATACATACATATTTACAAGTGTAATAGCAGATTTACATAGCTGATATTGATTGCCATAAGAAAGATGCCGAAATGTGAAACTATCTACACAATAATTGAATGAAACAAGTTGATAAAAAAAGTTGTATATACACTCATACATATATATTATATATATATATATATGTACTTACAAGCACGCATACATACATATGGTGGAGTTACAAGTAAACGCATAGCAAATGTCTATAATCTTGAAATAAGTTTCGATATATGTAAGTAATGATTACCAGCTCTGTGTGAGCACACAAATCGCAGATTAAACAAATGAGTTGACCAACACGCGATATTGCCTCTGTAACGGCGCTTGATGCCTAGTTGAGGCTCAGTAATGGGTTCCCAGAATAAACTTTTGCAAGTTTTTGAGATTTCACACTAGTTTATCGAAATACCGGATATATTTCGGATATATTTGACAACACCAAGTCGAGTAAATCATTTCTCCACTTTTTCTTACAAGCATACTGTAGTTCCTTATCCTTATACTGCAATAAACTGGTATCGAATATATTCGAAACCATTACGTTACTCAACGCCAAAGACTTTCATTGTCTTCAATGTTTATTACAACCAAGATGCTGGATACTGCATTTGTTGCTTTCTTTACATTACAAACCGTTTTGGAAGATACAGATTATTATTTCTGACACCGAAGAATTCCACGATTCCAAATGCGAGTTAACAAACTCGGACATACCATAGTTAGTAACTGAATTTTCAAGACATGCCTCGCAAAAATTTTGTGGCGATCTTCAATTTTATTTTTGATTATTGAACTACACCTAAAAGCGAGTTCGCTATGCTACCTAAAACAAGGGATGTTTTTTTAAGACATGGGTTTTCAAGGGGAAATTAAACGCATATAATTTAATGTCAAAAGTTTAGCCTTTTTATAAGGATAAGGGCTAACCGTTATGTTTTAAAATTGATTTCGGTAAAGTTAGAGTCGTGTTTGGTTCCAATAAGTTCCAGCCGAGAGGCCCAATTTTCGACCGCTCTCTGGAGCGATGGGGGCCGAGAGGCCTCATTTTCGACCACTTTCTGCAGCAATTGTGGCCATATGTCAGCAGTAACGTGCCGAATATTCTCTTCCAAAGCGTCAATCGTTTCGGGTTTGCTGAGCCCACAGGCCCACTATAGGAGATATCTATCAGCATTACCCATTGACTATCACATTATGGCCGCCTTCAAAGAGTGATTTTTTGTGGATGTAACGTCGTCTTAGAAATGTCTTCGAGACTATCATCACTCTAAATCTGACAATTTGGCTTATTGATATACACATTCAACCAAAAGTGAGCTTCAGCGTTGAAGAAAATTTTCATGTGAAATTCACGATGGGTAGCCATCTCATTTCACCGAACGTGCGATGCGCTTGATTCTCGTTTGGCTTCAACTCTTTCACGAATCGATTTTGTAAGTCCGTCGAAGATCTTTCCGTGAAATCTGCCATAAAATGAAAGGCCACAGCTCCAATATTTACGCGCGTTGGCGGATAGAATCATTCGAGTTTTTTTCAATACTCTGCCACACAGCAGTGAAAGCATCTTCAGTGCTGTATGGTGTCTCCGAGTTTGCGCATTATCCAGTAGAGTAAACGTCGTTCGAAACCGATTTAGAGTTGCTCGAACCATCAACTATGTTGGGTTTTTATATCGACCGAATATTGAATGCAGCGTGCGATATAAAGGCGAAGTTCCTTCGAAGTTCCTACGCTTTTTTTTTTAAGAAAAACATAAAAACTTCACACTTAATGGATAATGTTTATTATCATTCGAAAGACATTCTTTGGCATTTATTTTTTGAAGATTATCTCTCTCAAATGTGAGTCGCGGCTACGTTGCAGATGGTCCCATCCGTTGAGTTCAATTTTCGATGACTCGTTCGATCATTTGAACCGGTAACTGGGGAATGGCACGCGTGATGTTTTGCTCCAAACTCTAAATGATTAATGAAGATGGTAAAACTCCGAGTAACCGACATGCTACGACAGCAATTATTGAGTGATTATTGAGATTCTATGAGTGTCTCTCCAGTACAAAAGGCTTTCAATCAAATTTCAACCGCTTGAATTCAGAATCCCACATTTCTAAGAGTTCCTTTACGTGAAAGTGTTTGCTTCTCAACATAACCTACATTTCTTGTAATAGTCATCGGTATTCAAAATTGTCTTTATAGAGCCAATGTCGCGTAGTGATTTGTGTGTCATTTTCAAAGTAACTAACTGAGGCATTTATTAATTAAATATTATATTATATTACAAAGCAGTATTTATAATATACTTATACTTATATACATGCTATGCATACATATACATATACGCTGAGTTAGAACAAAAAAAAAACAAAGAAAAAGAAAAACAAAAAATAATATTGTAATTAAAACTGCTAATAAACAACAATAAAAACAAAAAAACATATTATAAATAATCTTCAAACTTTATTGAAATATAATAAAAAATAAAAGTAAATAAAAAACCTAAACAAAATATTTCATACATTTTGGCAAAGCTTACTCTGTATGTAGTACCACTACACCAACAAAGAAATTTATGATTTGAGAAAACACACACACTTCAGCACTTTTGATGCGATCAGTCACACACACACACATACCAATTATAGACACAGTTTTCTAAACGAAATAAGCATTCACGACAAACAAAATTTCCAAACACCCGAACACCAAGCGACAACCGAAGACTTCGGTTTTACACAATTGGACATTGTAAAGAGCACAAGTGCACATTTGTTAACATTGCAAAAAATACATATATGAAATGTTTGTAAACTCTCTTTCAAGCGAGCAAGAACTTCCACTCACAACACCGCGTTCAAGCCGAAAAAAACACAATCTCATAATCGAATGCACAGAGAGTCATATACAACAGCAAAAATTTCATTACTTTCCATAAATTACACACACTTCTCCTCATAATGCCGCCATTAAATGCGCGCGGCGTATTCATCCATCTCTATCTCTATCTCGCTCTCTCTAACTCTCTGTCACTCGAACATTAAACTTTCAAAGCATTTTCATCGATTTCATATGCCATACGCCGCTCTGACGGTGCATTCTACAAACTCTGCTCATCGCCATTCAACGTTAGCGAACCCAAATTGCCCCTTTTTAGCAACCAACACACATATGAACTCATTATATAAGAGTAATGCTAATGTAATGCAATTTATTTTTTCCAAATTCTACCTTGATTGGCTTTTAAGTTGGACGAATTCCGTCTTGAAATACAAAGAAGGGATCAAGAAATATTGGCGATGGCGGCCAAAATGAAAACTTTGGAAGAGCAACATCAGGTAAAGGATCGACTTCATTTTTCTGTTCTACATATGTACATGTAAGGCTGTGTTCACATAAGCACCGCCTCAGCTTAACCCTTTGGTGAAGAATGCTTGGTACGAATTGAAAGAATTAAAAAACTAAAATTTTATGTGGGAAAAGCTTTAAGCTTTAAGATTAAGTCGTTTGCATTAACCAAATATGATATTTTTACGAGGAATACCAGAAGAAATGATTTCAACTAACTGTAAACACTGAATGTGGTGAATTTCAGGATCATCAATATTCTAGCGCTTAACCAAATATAAAAACACATTTGAAAAAAAACTTAAAGATTTCATTAAAGCATAATTCAATATAATATCGTACAGTAGATGAATAGACATGGCGTAAATATTCGGAATAAACGGCCATCTTTTGGCTCTACCGAGATTTGCTCACTTTAAGGGGGTATTCTAGTCTAGGTAATTTTTAAAGTGTTGTACAAAAAAGGCAATTCATATTTTACTATCCATTTTTTTATTAGTTATTTTTTTTTTATTTTTAAAAGAGTAGAGAAAAAAATTAAAAACTAAAAAAGTAAAAAATTTCAAAAATTATGAGCTGACGAAGTGGGTGGTCTCTAAAAATTTCAACGTGACCATGCCCATGATTTCAACCCTCCTAGTTATCTGAAACCAAAAAAAAAGGTTATTACTCTAGAATAATGTCGCAATAGCCGGAGCTACGAAAAAGTGGGAAAAAATTGTTTCACAAAATGGCGACTGCCTGAAAAAAAAAAAGTTTTTTTGGATCTCTTTTTCTGACTATTTCGAATTTTTTAAAAATAATAAAAACAAAAATTTGGGGATGGGGCTAGTTCCAACCATAGACAAGCCTATAAAAAAGACTCTATAAAAATTTCAAGTAAATCGGTCCAACAGAACCTGAGAAAACGTGGGTATCGTTCCGAAAAAGTCGGTTTTGAGAAAAACGAGTTTAAAGTTTCGCGTTCCGGCCGAACCAGTTTGGATGCCGGGTCAGAAAAACTCCCATATCTTCGAAAATAGTTTGAATTTTGAAAAATCCTCTTGTACACATATTCTTGAATAGTTTGAAAATATAAAAAAAATCGATTTTTTTTAATCTCTAGACTAGAATATCCCCTTAAGTTTTGAATTTCAGTAAAAATAAGTTAAATGCTACAAAATTATAAAACTTGCAAGCGAAACCATGATCATCACTTAAGGTTGAAGCGGTGTGAACATAACCTACAATTATGCGTATCCATAATACCATAAATTTGAAAAAATCATGCTTATAAAATTTGTAGGACTATCAGCGGCACATAGCGGTTCTGAAGGAGTCGCTATGTGCCAAGGAGGAGCACTACAATATGCTGCAGACTGATGTTGAGGAGTTGCGCGCCCGCCTGGAGGAGAAAAACCGCTTGATCGAGAAGAAGACACAAGGCACGCTACAAACGGTGCAGGAACGGAATCGTCTGACTAGTGAACTCACCGAATTGAAGGATCACATGGAGATTAAGGACCGCAAAATCAACGTGTTACAGCGAAAGGTGCACTATAATACAGAAACATATACCACAACACCACCACGCTCTACAGCCACATCACTACTCACCTCAACTCAAACATACACTGAGCTCTAAGCCACTTACATGATACATAGTTTGTTAAACTATTCACTCAACTACTACTGTTAAACAAACAAAATCTGCAAAATAAACTAATGAAAAATAACTTTTTTCTTTACTTTTATTTCCCATTGGTCTTCCACATTTGCGTTGCTTTGGTTTGTTCTCTCGTTTTGTGTTTTTTTTGTCGTTTTGTACCCAACTATGCGTCACCAATAGATTGAGAATCTCGAGGATCTGCTCAAGGAGAAGGATAATCAGGTGGATATGGCGCGGGCACGTCTGTCGGCAATGCAGGCTCATCACAGTAGCTCCGAGGGCGCTCTCACAAGTCTCGAAGAGGCCATTGGTGACAAAGAGAAACAAATGGCCCAACTGCGAGAACAGCGAGATCGTGCCGAACATGAAAAGCAAGAGGAGCGCGAATTACATGAGCGTGAAATTGCCGATTACAAAATCAAGCTGCGCGCACTCGAGAGCGAAGTGGAGAAATTGAATACACGCCTGGAGCGTGCAGTCACCGAACGTGAGCGCTTGGAAATCAAATTGGAGGCGTCACAAAGTGAATTGGGCAAATCGAAGGCGGAGCTGGAGAAGGCCACCTGCGAGATGGGACGCAGCAACGCCGACTGGGAGTCCACCAAACAGCGCATCGCCCGTCTCGAATTGGAGAACGAACGCTTGAAACACGATCTGGAACGTTCACAGGTACTGGCATGTATTTAAGTAGGCACTCAAGCCGTTACCAAAAATCGGTTAGGTGCTCTTTCTTGCTCTTGATTTCTCAGAACCTATAATTAACTACAGTTTTATGTATATGCGATATAAATACTTATGCGTTCGATGTTCTATATCCCAAAGAAATACTAGCCTAATTACATAAATGCATACTCAACCTGTTACCGAATCGAATGATATCAACTACTTACTAAAACTATAACAATTATTTAGGTGTTAAACTATTATAAAGATATGAAACCAATACTACCTGCATATATTATATATTATATTTACCTCTAATAATACTCAATTTACTTACTTATATACTATATATGATACATGTGTGTTTTTGAAGCAATAACGTTTTTACTGTGCTATTATTATTATTATTTACATGTACACATTTACTCCACTCAACCACCTATGTACCTATGTATCTACAACTATGTTCTACTACTATTACCACCTACTACTATAACTACCACCATAATAGCTGCAGCTAGAAGAACAGACCACACTACATAAAGTAAGATTTTTTCTATGAAATCCCTAAGAATTCATCATTTTTTAATTAACTTTAGTTCACGAATAGCATTAAAGTTTAAGTAAACCTTTCAAACGATCACGCTACCGATCATAACAGACTTCGTAACTGCTTTACTGCAACTGCGAGTGGAATTGTAGATCGGCTATTCGCCGAATGGTCGAACAGTTGGATGTGTGTGACTACAGTTTCACTCGTTGCTTTGCGCTTGGAGTTCGTGCGTTGAAATCGCATGCGAGTATTGCTCGTATTGCTAACGAACGAGCGCTTATGAGAGCAATTACGAACCCGTTATGATATGTCACGCTTAATTGCACTGTATATAGAGAATTAGTAGTTGCTAAAAGTATTTACAAATATTCCTGTTGTTTTGATGAAGAAAAGTTCAGAATTTTTTTCGTGTACTAACCAAATAGGTCAGGACTCTAATTATACTAAAACTTTAGAACTATTTAACCTTTGCCGAAGTTTATATGCAAATAATTGATATTTATACATACATACTCGTATATACGTCGTGTTGCACCTCAAACACAAGTACTCGTAAAAGAACAATTTTATACATATTCCTAGCATCGGAAAATTATACAAGTATATAACATATATCGGACAGAACGCTAAAACCAACGGCCACACACTCATACATAAGTACACTAAAGACACATTTGTTCGTAACTTTCACAAAACACAGACGCGAGTTAAAAGAAATTTTTGCCTGCAAGAAAGAAACAAGATAGAATTTGACCTATAAAGAGTGATCCATTTCGAGGTTCCCGACGTTTTTAAAGAAAAAACACAGAATCCAATTTAGTGGGAATGTTTATTACCATTCGAAAGAAAATTTTTTGGCATTTATTTTCTGAAGACTATCTCCTTCATGTGTTGTCTTAGATGGTCCATCCGTTGTGTCCAATTTTCGATAACTCGTTCGAGCATCGAGCGGTAATTCTACCGGGTCATAAACCTCACCAAATACTTCCTTTTTCTGAATGAAATGGCAGCTCTTGAATCTCTTCAGGTTGCTCTTCGTCCCAAAGTACTCATCGCTAAACAAAATTGGGCTCGAAATCGTCAGATTACCTTGGAAAGGGCGTGTGGCTTCAGTTCTTCCACAAGCTATATATTATACGTTTTCAATTTAAATTCTTCACGTAAAATGCGCCGAGTCGCTCCATACGTCCGTCTGTGAACGGTGCCGACTCGACTCTCCACGGTCTTCATGTACGCTCTCAGATACGTCTGCAATAATGGTTTATTCGGTCGAATATTATCCAAAAATGAGTTCTGGGCCTCAAGGTGGGTGATGGTTTTGTGAATAGTACGCTCAGTAGGCCGTTTATGTAGACCATAAGTTTTCGTAATAAAGTTGAACGATTTGTAAACATTGTTCAGGCGACGAGGAAATGCCAAGCAATACTGAACAAATCTCTCATGACAACTTGACACGAGCCACTTGTGATCTTTCAAAACAAGGCTATTGAAAAAAGTTCCTCTACTTGGATCACCCTTTGTATCATATGTTTTGAAGCGTAATGCTAAGATTGATATAGTGATGGATATGGATTCAATATAGTAATTAAAAGTGAAGTAGTCCTTTATGAAAATACACTCTTTGGAGAATTAAGAGATTATAAAACCATACATAAAATATTGATTCCACTTCCGGTGCTAACCTTATGGAATTATAACAAGCATTACTTATGATTTCAAAATTATTTTTTTTTTATTTCTTAACCTAACTGCCGAATTGATTCGAGATTAAAAACCTGAAATTTATTTATTAATGCAAAGTTTTTAAATTGAAAACTTCGCAACCCAGATCAAAATGTTTATTAACTTACGCAAAGCATAAAAATGGGTACTGAAGAAACTCTAAACAAGATGATCTCATTAAACAAGTTCCAAAGTTGTAAGTTCTCATTCAAGATAATTTGGTAGTTTAGGCAGAAAGTGATGCTCCAGTCGCGGCAGCTTCCAGAGATATGTTCAAAAATTAACTGTAAGCTGTGCTCAAAACTAATCTTTCTAACATAAACGAAGCTTTAGTAATCGGTTGTTGGAAAATTGTTTGGGATCATATCCCTTGTATGCATATAAAAGCCTTTTTGTTAATATCAAGCTTTCGCAGATAGTTCATGGAAATAAGAATTACTTTCAGACAGTATATATGCTCCAAAATATTGCAAAAATGTTCCAAAAAATAACAATACTTTAAACCGAAACATGCTCTTTAATCAAACTATCCATCACTATTATCAGGCTCATATATTGTATACTGAAATTATTTGCATTTACATTTATCAGAGTATCTACAAATCAGCTAACAATCGCTAACCTAAGCGCTCGAACTGCTCCCAATACCCCAGCACTTTAGTTTTGCTAAATTCTGAGTTCCGAATGCCACAACCATAGGCCTCTCATGCGTACATTCATATATTGATTGTTAAAAGCACAGCTAAAGAAAAAGTGTTTGCAAAAATTTACTTTTTAATTGTAATAATATTCAAATACTTTTCAGTCTGTACAAAAATTAATGCTCGAATCGGGACGCTTATCGGTAAGTCAAAGTCTCAATATATATTTTCCATATACTCGTATACATCATCTCGAAACCATACAGTTCGCTCGCTTCATATGAAGATCCAACATAAGTGGCCCGCTGCATTTATACCATTCAAACCAAGCTTTTCATGCGCATATCTGTCTAACGGGCTCTCAACTTGAGCATGCTATCAGGATTATTTGGACGACTTTAAGCAAAATTGAATCTTATTACATTCCATACTTTTCAAATGAACCCGATACATTGAAATCCTTAACCGCTATACAGGACTCATATTGCAAGAAAACTCCTATGGAAGTCCATGAAATTTCTGCCCTGTTCCAGATCATTCCACTTGAAATTTTGTATGGAAAAAGCTCGCCAAACTTACTTACTTGAGTTACGTTAGGTTAAGAGGTCGATCCTAGCAGCGATTTCGATCGGACAGTTTAGAACGCCGGTCCGTTGTGGTACCTCAAGCTCCTATGCAATAGATCATAAGGCCCTCATAAATAGACAAAGAGCTTTGAGCATATCACAGATGGCTAAAGTCAGTTTCGGCTATGTCTCCTTCTTTACGAAAGTACTTGTATGATTGTCGAGATGTTGGACTATGGAGAAAAATGCCTGATTGCTTTCACCTCACACTCTTCATATAGCCTTGGCAATTTGTGTCCGGCAAAATTTTTGGCTCTACTCGGTGAATGCCTATTGGACAATTTTTAGTAAGAACCCTACAATTGCGGCAAGATGAACTATTTTCCGTTCTACGCTCTTCTTCGCTCGATATAAAGGAACATTTTTCAAACTTTTGTTTAGAGAAGACTGCCAACCCACTCAAAACGCTTCTTAAATTAGGGAGATTTATCAATGAGGGGCATAATTCCTTATAACCGCGATTGCGTGCTGAAATGTAGATACTCGATTGAATGAAGCCAATGAGCTAACTATTTTTGTTTTTGCGATAAATGAAAGAGATTTCAACTACGCATTTTTAAACTTTATTTAAAAATTGCTTAAAATATGATATTATTCGAAAATCGTTTGGCCTGCTTTTAGGCGCAAAACGCATTCGCTGTGAATTAGTATAACGGTAATGCTTAAAGTGAAGCCATCATATAGCCATACTTACAATACAGACGTCTGCAGTTTACGCTTGTAAATAATTATGTACATACACACACACACACACACACACACCTACGAACACATGGTATATACTTCATAAATGTTGTGTTGTAAATGCATTGTTGTCAACCACACAGATTCTCTGCTGTACAAAATGTTGCACGCATCCTATTCCTTAATGGACCATTGCATATATATATATAGATATATACATTTAAATAGAAATAAATTTACTGACATTATAATAACGTTATTATCTTCGTTCCTGCGCGTAGACAACATTTGGCCGCACAACAATGACGACTTCGCAAGAGCTGGACCGGGCACAAGAGCGCGCCGACAAGGCGGCCGCGGAACTGAGGCGGACACAGGCTGAGCTCCGCGTCACACAGGTACGAAAACCTACATATACAACACACTGTACAACAACATACATATATAATTTAACGGAATTGAAGCAATTGCATTCCTTCGAAGTAATTTCCATTACACACACACATACATACGTACTTATATGCTTATATATAGCAGTATATAAATATATAACTAACTGTAACATCATATAATATAACATACATACATACAAGTATATTAATCACATTAACACATACAAACATTAGACTTCATCGAAATGGAATTCTGCATTCAAAAGAGTTTTACTTGAAAGTGGTGTTAATATTTGATTTGATCTCATTCGATTTGATTTGATTTTGTTTGATTGTATTTATTATGGAAAATAATTGCATATGACAAGCAAAATGCTTTTTGATTTTCAGTTATTAGTTATTTCTATATATAAATATTTACATATACAATGTACGAATAATTTCGCACTTAAATGTAATTAAAATCAATTATCTCTACCAATAACAAAAATAACTAATCGTATGCATTTCGTACACAAACAAATCCGACATTAAAATGTTTACTCACACTGTACACTTTTGCTAGTGTGTTCCATGTCGCAGATATCAGAAGACAACATTCAAAAGCGTCACTGCATACTCACCTATGTATGTCGTTGTAATCGGATTCATGCACAGCAAAAACATATAACATAGTTATCCACAGAGCTCGAAAGTGAATGGAGAGTAATTAAATACATGCATACTCAATCAAGTACACACCACAATCAAATAAATCACCGCCGGATGTACAGCTTATGTCAAAAATCATAATTCTGAATGGACAGAAAAGCAGAGATGTCTTTTGTAGTTTTACGGAAGTTCTTTAAATGTTTATGACAAAACGCTCACAACTCGCAACTTTTGATTCGAAACAACAGTTTTAATACGTTTTGTTTTTATGCCCTATAGTTTGCCACGAAGTTTGCCCAGAACACCCAGAAATCGACCTGTAACTTTACAAACGTACTGTTTCCTCCAAGAAACTGCTCATCTGTCGGAATCGCTGCTATTGGATCATATATCGCTATTATATAAACTGAATGATCGAAATCAAGTTCAAGTTCTTCTACTTTTTTATTTGACAAGATATTTTTACGAAAATTGGCGGGTCTATTTTCCAAATTATTCATATAGTTTCACTAGAGCATGTAGCATATACTTATATATTATTAGTATATTATTTATAAAGGGTATTAGAGCTTCGCAAAATTAATGCGGCTGCGTAAACTGATGTTGATACCAAAAGATCTGTCAACATCGGAAAGGACCTCTCCGAGCCGTTCGAAACCAAACGAGGTTTCAGACAAGGCGACTCTCTTTCGTGCAACTTCTTCAATCTACTCTCGGAGAAAATAATCCGAGCTGCAGATCAGAATAGCGAAGGTAAAATCTTCTATAAGAGTATACAACTGCTGGCCTACGATTATATCGATATCATCGGCCATAACAACCGCGCTGTTAGTTTTGCTTTCTTCAGGTTGAACAAAGAAGTGAAGAAAATTGGTTTGGTAGTAACTGAGGAGAAGACGAAATATCTCCTGTCATCAAACAAACAACTGTTGACAGTCAAATCTTCAAAGTCGTAGATAATTTCCTCTATCTTAGAACCAGCATTAACAACAACGTCAGCTTCGAAATCCAACACAGAATAACTCTTTTAAATCGGTTGTACTTCGGATTGATTAGGCAAATGAAAAGTAAAGTCCTATAAAGACCAAACTCTATAAGTGCAGAGGCATGGACGATGACAAAATCTGATGAACTGACGTTACGAGTTTTCGAAAGAAAGGTTTTGCGGAAGATTCATGGTCCTTTGCGCATTGACAACGGCGAATATTGCATTCGATGGAACGATTAACAAAAGTAAATTAATTTAAAGAAGTTTAAAGTTACTCTCGGCAGTAAGGTGGAGTGGGGTGAATCCTCTCTCGACCTACTACTGAGGGACAGCACTATCCAGTGGTACACTAACGACTCGAAAACACCGTAAGGGATTGCGAGACCGCATACTAATCCATACCATCCATACCAATGGAATGTGGGGAGTGAACGGCACTGGCAGTAGACAACAGGAAAGCGCCACGCCAAGTTACTTTTGGGAGGTTATAACCTAGTAAAGTTTAGAGATTTGAAGGCTCAAGAAACACTTCTTCAACATGGTCATAGTTTCTTGCGCAAACTGCCGGTTTTACGACATGGAACAGGAAACTCCAACACACATAATCATGTGTTGGCCCAGCAATTTGTAAAAGCAGCAGTAAAGGCCCTAGGATACATCTACGTGGATTGGGATCACATCACCTCGATTGCCCCCAGCAAGCTCACAGAATTCAGAGTGCTGGACCTTTGTGACCATATGTGATATAGGTGGGGGCACAATAGACCAAAGGACACAGTGCAAAATCTCAATTATTTTCAATCTATCTATCTACACTGCCTTCATAACCATAATCCGTTACAGAAGAGTATAAATTTATCCTCAAGCTTTTAAATTAAAATGTTTACTAAAATTCATTGGAACTTCCTAACACCAAATGAGCCAAATTTTTTTTGACAATTAAGTGGCTTTCAAATAGTATTTGTTGCAGATTCATAAATTATTTTCGAAAGTATTTGGCTTTTTGAGGCAAATGAGATGATGGAGCATTACCACCACCAATTGTTTTGAGGGATTGTGTTGATATTGATAATTCAAAATTTCAAACTTCAACCAGAACTCAGTCGGGCTGAAAACCGTGGGAGTGGCCTAATTCATATGGTTGTTTTAATCCAGATTAACATAAGGAAAACTCCGAAAATAGTTGGGGCTCCACTTTTAATTTCACTCTTTTCTGCAGTTAATACCCTGAAGCGCGCTTAGCCAACAAAAACCACGCTGTAGATCTCTGTTAACCAACGATCGGCTTAGCATAATAGAAGTTATTGCGAATATGACTAAAGAAAAATCTGCGAAAATTTGACAAAAGCTGTTACCTCCGCAATTTTCCATCAAAAGACTATGAACGCAAGAAATCTCAATCAAAATCATTAGATTCTTTCGCACACACTCACACTCATACACACAGTTACACACTCTCATGAGCACAATTATATAATGCATAAAGTATTTAATAAATTTTAGAAAAAATAAAGTATTAATATTTGTCTACTATTGCTCTATGCTATTGCTACTACTACTTACTACTCTTAACTACTAAATACTAAATACTAATTATGTAAACTTAACTAATTCTCTCTAATGGTTATTTTCAAACAATTCAAATAACCGTGTTGTGCTTACGTTCATACTCGTACTCGTATCTACTCGTATCTCGTATTATAGGGCGATACAGATAAACGTTTTGTGAGTAATTGCTTCCAAAATCGCAAACAACAAGTATCCAAAGTTTCAAAATCCTCGTTTTTGAGTATATCAATTTACATTCTATACATACCATACATATATACATATATACATATAGTCTAAATACATGGCATACTCGTTATTAACATGCAACATACTTATAAATACAACCATAACTGTCTATTGGAAACGTTCGTACATTCGTATAATTCGTATTCGATTCGTATTATAGACATGTCATAGTGTCGTTGAAACGTTCCGAAATTCCTGAATACATACATACATGTTGCATATGTACATCCATCCGATGTTCCATACAATCTGTCTATATCACATTTACTAACCATTATTTTATTTAAAACAATTTTCGAAAATACTTTATGGAGTTGTCTTTGCTTCCTTAAAAGCTTACACTTAGCTTTTGCGTATATACTTACTTGATTATAAATTTAAAATGCAAAAGCAACTAAATTTGCGTTAGACGCCTTTGTTATTTAAATGTCTGCAAACCTCTTTGCAAAATTTATAACTGGAACAATCAATTTAAGCGAATCGAAAATATTCACACTAAGCACTGTAAATACTAACTATACAACACACACTCGTCTGTACTTAAATCATCCAGCTTCTATTTATGAGCCTCTGAGAATGATGCTTTAAAAATCGTGGATCATTATTAGGCCATCCGACACCAATCATTCAGAATACAAGTCAAAAATTGCTTTTCAAATAATAAACGCTACAACGCGTCTTCTTAACGTTATACATATTTAAATATACATATAAGATATTTCCAGGTCAAAATGACTCATACCTTAATTTATTATTAGATAGATCTCTTATAACAAACTATTAGGAATAGTTAGTGTTCTACAATTGTTGGACTCTCAAATCCTTTAGAGGTAATCTGCTGTTAAATTGTTCCCCTTTTTATACCCCCCGAACTGCCACGAAGTTTATATATATATATACTTCGTATATATACCGAGCTTGTCAATAATGATAATACAGGATTTGTCCGGATAGTAATAGGACTGATTTTCTTCCGCCGCGTCTTTACTTCGCAGCGTGCGATTAAATTCTGTGTAAAACTCATTAAATCTACGACAAGACGTTTAATACATTCAAGCAGGCTTACCAGATGTTGCTTTGGCAAGAAGTGGTGTGTTTCGGTAGCACCAGTGCTTTTTGGTGGGCCGGGAATAGGTCGCCGATGAAGACAGGAAGAATGAGCAAATCCAAAGTGAAAACGATGATCATTGTCTTTTTTGACATCAAAGGCATCGCCCACCATGAATTTGTTCCTCCTGGACAAACCGTCAACGCCAAACTCTACGTGGAAGTTCAAAAGAGTCTCAAATGAAGGGTAAATCGCCCCCGGACTTTTTTGTTTCTTTGCCTGAAAAGGCCGATGAAAGAGGATCCAAACAGCATACACCTCGACTCTCAAGACTATGCCGAAGGATGCCTTCCGTGACGCATCCAATGCTTGGAAATTGTGCTGGACGCGCTGCATCGACGCAAAAGGAGCCTATTTTGAAAGTTTTTAAAGAATTCTAACAATTTGTTCAATAATTTTTTTTTAAATCGACTCAGTCCTATTACTTTCCGGACAGTTCCTGTCTGACTTTTAAGTGCCGTTTCGGTCATTTCCTTTCAGTGCATTTAGTAGTGTTTACAAATTCATCATGGAATATACTCATTTACAACTTTATTATCAAAGAAATAACCCTCGTTATTCGCCGAATTGTTGAAAAGTTCGTTCGTAAATTTTCTTTACCTAATGAAACAAAAAACCTCTCGAAGTAATGAAAATATTGCTGCTGTTCAAACAAGTGTTGCTGAAGATCGCAATTTGTCGATTCCAAGACGTTCTCAAGAACTGGCACGGTCTCAAACCACAACCTTGAGGATTTTGAGAAAGGATTTGTTCTTATTCAAGAACTAAAGCCAATGAATTACCGTAATTGAAAACGATAACGATTTTTTTTAAGAAAATCATCTTCTCCGATGAGGCTCACTTTCATCTGAGTGGTGCTGTAAATAAACAAAACTGGCGATTCTGATGCGAAGAAAATCCACAAATTATTCATTAACAAACATTACATGCTCCTAAATTGATAGTTTGCTGTAGTTTTTGGTCTGGTAGAATCATCGGTCCGTACGTCTTTCGAAATGAAACTGGTGATACCTTTGTATGGTCGCAATTGACAGAAGTTGATCTTGACAACATCTGGTTCCTACAAGTCGGGGCTACATACTCAGCACGTGCAACAACCGAATAATTGCGAGGTTCGTTTATTTCAAGAAATTGTAGCATTGAATGGCCTTAACATAAGTAGACTACTTCTTGTGGGGTTCTTTGAAGTCATTGGTCTTTAGCAATAAAACAGACTCTCTTCAAGCTATTTCAAGAAGTCAGTATTGAACGTGCTATTCTTGACATACGATTTGATTTTGTGGAAAGAGTACTCAAAACCCCTGTAAATGGTCAGCATGAGGAGCTGATTGATTTAGCCATGTCGCCAACAGTCTCTCAGTTTTTGAGATATCCACCTGAAATTTTGCAGCTGTCTTTTTCTCTTCATGAAGCTGCTCATTTGTCAGAATCGCCTAGATCGAACAACTAAAGCGTATAACTGTTATACACCATGAATGGTCATAATCAAGTTCTTATTTGGAAACTGTTTAGTTTGAAAGATATTAAAGTTACATTGAAACTGAAGTTAAAGTTTTTTCTTTTTGATTTTATAAGAAAATGGTACCCTTCCTTATTTCTTTTTGCATTCATTCGTACATATGCATATAAACTGAAGAAAGGGGCAATTGCTACATTAAATGCTTATGTGGTTGCCTTTCCAGAGCTGGAAATGAAAGACCTATAAAAGTGAAACCCAGTAAACCAATTTGGGTAAAACCTTTTGTATAAATATACAGTTATTTCAATGTATTACATGTTAGCAGTAAGTATCATAAAAATTCGAGAGACGCTCTTAAATTGATTGTTCCAGTGCAAATAGAGCTTGCTAAGTATTGAAAGAATATGTTAATCGAAACGCAAAAATGGATCATGTTTATTTAGCTTGGATAATTTGTTGTGAGTATTGTGTTTATTTGAAGCAAATCGATGTCATCGCTCTCATGCTAAAGCATTCCACTTGTGAACATGTAAAATAGTCGCGCCTACATACATATTATGTTGAAAGAATTTATTGTATTTTTATTTCGCTCGCAGCTGTAATCGTGCCATAACTCCTCTCAAAAGTAAATTGAATTCATAAAACGCACGCACGCGCACCTCTGTACATATTGCAAAGAGTCTAACAAATGCCTAAAGTCACTCGTTTCTTTGTCATTGCATTGCTCGTGTCCGTTTCGTTTCGCCTCGTCACCAAATGCATTTGTTGTGGCGCTTTCCACGTTCTGTGTTTCCATTTGCGTACATAACTGTTTATCAAAAATGATAGAGAACGAGACTGCGACACGCCACGCCATAAACGAAACAACTGTCATATTAATACGAGTACAAAACCTTCTCTTCCTTTCTTTGACGTCACGAACTAATTAATTTAGCGCTCAAACAAATTTCAAATATAGTAACTGGACGAAAATGTCGCAATCTCCATTTCTATCATTTTTGACTATTTACTATAAGTCACCCATACAACATATAACGTTTATCTCTTAGTTGAACATTTTGACATTACCACACCAATCTCTCTTATTCGTTTCTCTTATTTTCAACATTTTAGTAAGATCGAAGTAATTTCTAGTAGTTTGTTCGAAAAATCCTCTTGTGCAATTGTCATGTCATAAAAATTGTATAGTGTCTATGAAAGATAATAATAATTAATTCTTGTTTTTGTTTTCCTCTCCCCCTCTACGCTTTTCAGTCGGATGCGGAGCGTGCTCGTGAAGAGGCGACTGCGTTGCAGGAGAAGCTCGAGAAGAGTCAGGGTGAAGTATATCGCCTTAAAGCGAAGCTCGAGAATGCACAAGGTGAACAGGAGAGCTTGCGCCAGGAGCTGGAGAAGGTGCAGGGAGGTGTGTCACGCATACATGCTGATCGGGATCGGGTAAGTATTCATCTACATATGTTTGTTAAATTCATTCATTCATAGGTGAAAAGGTATTATAACTTAAGATTAATTAGACAAAAGTTTGTACGGATCAAGAGAAAGGTCCTCCAAACTCTTTGTGCGTAACTTATTTGGTAAGAAGAGCAATTGTTCACCTTCAAATTTATCGCAAACCTTATTTATAATTATTATAAATGGTTGAATTCATCAATCAATTCTACACTTAAATTAAATAGAGTTTAAAAGTTACTTACTTAAGGACTCTTCAGAAATGGAAAAGAAAACTTGATATGAGAATCTATGAAATTGATGATTTGGCCTCGAACTCATTCTTCTCCTTACTGGCGTAGACAAGACTTACGTGGTTATAGTCGACTTAACAACAGCGCGCCAGTCTTTTCTTCATTCCGGAGTGGCATCTTTTCTTCTGGGATCTTCCCTCCTGATACAGAATCGAATACTTTCAAAGCTGGAATGTTTTTATCCATTCCGGCACCATGCCCTAGCCAGCTTAGTTGCTGTCTCTTGATTCGCTGAACTACGTCAATGTTGCCGGATATCTCGTTCTATCGATCGCGATATTTGGCGTTGCCAATGTGCAAAGGACCATACATCTTCCACAAAACCTTTCTCTGGAAAACTACTAACGCCGACTCATCAGATTATGACTTTTTTTCAAGAGTCCGCACCATATCGCAGGTCGGGAATAATGAGGCTTTGTAAAGTTGGTCTTTGTTCGCCGAGAGAGGACTTTTCGATTGCCTACTTCCAAAGTAGCACCTGCTGGCAAGAGTGACTCTGCTTTGGATATCAAAGTATACTACATTGTTGATAGTGTTAATACTGGTTCTAAGATAGACGATAAAGTTGATAGTCGTATGAGCGAAATAGCGAATGATGATTGCTTGTTTGATGACAAGATATATTTCATCTTGCCCTCGTTCACTTCCTTGTTCTACTGTTAACTCTTATAGAATATTGTATTGTATACATTGAAGAAGTCACACGACAAGGAATCTCCATGTTTAAAACATCGTTTGGTAACGAACGACTCGGAACATTGCGATCCTGATCGAGCTATTCGTGTTGATTAACACCTTTTTGAATTCTACTCCGCTCTTGAAACCTTACGTTAGTCGCCGAATCTTTTATTAAAATTTTGAGGTATTAAAGCTGCTCTTCATACTTCCGCATTTCGGGGTTTTCCGTTTTTTTGTCTCACATGATTCAGACAACTTACTACTTCAGACAACCGTATTTACAGCTTCGGCGAATTCGATTAGCCTCAAACCAATTGCCGATATTTCTCCAAGCAAGCGGAATCTAACAACTGTTTTGCTAAAGATACCCTCTTCTCCCACCCCATCGTTTAAGTCGTTGTTCAGCACAATTTTAACATCGCGACAGAGATACAACCACGCTAGGCAACTATAATGAAGACCGACACTCTCTAGCAGCCGCAAATCTGGTAAAGAGAGTCTGCAATTAGACTTCAGTGAACCCTTAAAGCGTATATATTGGAGTGAAGTTTCCTCTCTTTTAGCCATAACCCCAGATTCTACACGGGTTGGCTACCGCATCTTAAACAAGGGTTGCTCAAGTTTCCAAGAACACAAGAGGAGAAATTGAGCATAGACCTACGACTCTAACGCATCCCAGGAGGACCCCTATGAATTTCTAATCGAAAAAGAAACAATGAATGAGATGTTCGTAGTTAGCACTTCCCTTGTTAAAAGTAAAATAATGAGCTTATTTCAAGTTAGACTCTTACAAATATAAAGTACTAGCCTCATACCTAAGGTTCGCATGTACATAGTTTTAAATGTAACATACATTTTTAATTTAAGTTTCAACCATCGGAAAAATAAATTAAAATATATTACTAATTAACACCCTTTCAGGCCTTCTCGGAAGTGGAGAAGATGAAGGAGGAGATGGAGCGAACCCAAGCCACGCTGGGCAAGGCACAACTGCAGCAAGAGAAACTGCAGAACTCATTGGATAAAGCCCAGAACGAGGTCGACCACTTGCAGGAGAAACTCGATAAATCGGTGGCTGAAAATCGACGCTTGGTGCTCGAAAAGGAGAAGCTCAACTATGACTATGACAACCTACAGTCGCAGCTGGACAAGGCGCTGGGACAGGCGGCGCGCATGCAAAAGGAACGCGAAACTCTCACGCTCGATACGGACCGCATACGCGAGAAATTAGAGAAGACACAGGTATGCATTACCAGCCAACACACTTACACACACAAACACATTTGCATAGTCGTTGTATCTGCATAACAACTGCTGACGCGTCCTCTTAGGCAATACTATTGAAACTCTAATACTCTACTAATATGTAACTAATATAGCCACTTTGTATATACCAGTATATGTGTAGTATGTCTGTATGTACTTACTAATATACTACAACTATAGCTTCCCTCTTATAAAAACTACAACTGCTACCTTTACAACCACAACCTATGCTATGTATATGTATGTGTATGGCGTAACCTTAATGTTGTTAATGTATATATACCTACAACATATATATATGTACAAGCATACAAGTATATGAATATTTTATAAAAAAAAACACTAAACTAGATGCAACTAGCACGTATACAAAAAGAGCGGGATCAGTTCTCCGATGAGTTGGAAACACTCAAAGAACGCTCCGAGTCATCGCAAACGTTACTGATGAAAGCGGCGCGCGATAAGGAGGCGATGCAAACCGATTTGGAAGTGCTCAAGGAGCGTTATGAAAAGTCGCACGCCATACAACAAAAATTGCAGGTAATGCCATACGGCAACAAACGCACACAGTTACACATGCATATATACATTCACAACTGCATTGCACTTCACTCCATACGGGTAGCTGGCGTCTTCTCCGTACTCCCTGCTCCAATTGCTCGAATATTGTGAGAAATGAGAAGGATTATATAACTCGTCCTTGTTAGTCTTTGCGGCATCCAAAATACAAAAATAGTCCCGTTTGCACATAACCGGAGCGCACCCGGAGCTTTGTCCTACCAATAACTGTCAACGAGATTGCCCTCTTCAAAAATAATCACTTGAGGAATGATTTTCACAGCCAAAAGACCGTTAAAGCTCCTATAGATTTAGGGCAGCATAGTGTTTTGAGTTATCGAGGAGGATTCTACTTCTTCAATAACTGACGAACTTCAATAACTGACGAACTTCAATAACTGACGAACTGACGAACTAAGTTATTGAAAAAGTAGAATCCTTCTCGATAACTCAAGTCCTCTAGTGATAGGTTTCCATACATATTAAAATAAAAATCTACACATAGCTTTTAAGATGTCTCTGTTGTCACAAGTCTCAACCACCACATGATTACTGTTAGAACAATATAACTTGGAACTCGTGTATGAAATACTTTAAACGAAACAAAATCGCTGTTGGTGTCAGCTTTGTTTCACACTTCGGACGCCCAAATGACCACAGAAAACATTGCTCAAGTAAGTATGTAGCTTCTCTTCGTGCACGAGAAAAGCACGAGCAAAATGTCGAAGAAGTACAAAAGTAAGTGAAACAGGGGATTTATCGATTTGGGATGGAAACTTATGCCCCATAGGTACATTTTATCCTTTACGAGAGAGGCAAGACTTAAACTCTCTAATTACGAGATCTTCGAAGAAAATTTTAAAATTGTTCTGCTGTCTGAGGTGTTTTCATTTGTTCGATTTAAAAATAGTCTACGGTATTTCTTCTTTTAAGGGTTGTAATCAGAGTCGCTCACAGCTCCCTACATACTACATATGCATACATACATACCGTGAAATTTATGCGCATTTTACGAATTGGCTTCAAAGACGCTTCAAAATTTTAATTTATTATTTTTCATTTCGGTTCGCATGCATTGAGATTTCCGATTGGCTGTTTGTAAATTGTGTTCTAACATTAGACAACCGTTAATAGTAAACATTTATGCACCATATACATCATATACTCGAAAAGTACTCTAATAGAATGGAAACGGCGGTGATTTTGGGTTTGCCCTAATGATTTTCTTTGCAGATGGAGCGTGACGACGCTGTTACCGAAGTGGAGATACTTAAGGAGAAACTGGACAAAGCACTTTATGCTAGTCAGAAACTCATCGATGAGAAAGACACCTCCAATAAAGAATTCGAGAAGATGCTTGAGAAGTACGATCGCGCGCAGAATGAGATTTATCGACTACAGTCGCGTTGTGATACTGCCGAAGCTGATCGCGCACGTTTGGAAGTCGAAGCAGAGCGTTCCTCCTTGGCCGCGTCGAAGGCGCGTGAAGACTTGCGCAAATTGCAAGAGGAGAGCACTCGCTTACAGGAGGCGTGCGATCGAGCCGCGCTTCAACTGAGCAGAGCCAAGGAGAGCGAAGACAATGCGCGTGTTGAGCTCGAGCACAATCGTGAACGCTTCGATAAAATACAAACCGATTTGCGACGATCGCAAGGTGAAAAAGAGCATTTGCAGTCGGAGTTGGAGCGTGTCACATACGAACTGGAGCGCGCACACGCCGCACAAACCAAAGCCAGTGCCAGCGTGGAAGCGGCTAAAGAGGAGGCTGCGCACTATGCCGTTGAATTGGAGAAAATGCGCGATCGTTACGAGAAGAGCCAAGTGGAGTTACGTAAACTCCAGGATACTGATACATTTGGACGTGAGACCCGTCGCCTTAAGGAGGAAAATGAGCGTCTCCGTGAAAAACTGGACAAAACCCTTATGGAACTCGAAACAATTCGGGGCAAGTCACAATATGAATCCGAATCGTTTGAAAA
This sequence comes from Bactrocera dorsalis, assembly GCF_023373825.1. Taxonomy (NCBI): domain Eukaryota; kingdom Metazoa; phylum Arthropoda; class Insecta; order Diptera; family Tephritidae; genus Bactrocera; species Bactrocera dorsalis. The sequence goes on from NC_064305.1 coordinate 55,029,815, forward strand.
ATACAAAGACAAGTATGAAAAGATTGAGAATGAAATACAAAACATGGAATCTAAACTGCATGAGACCACCCTGCAACTGGAATTGTCCAAGGGCGAGGTTGCTAAGCTACTTGCCAATCAAGAGAAACAACGTAGCGAATTGGAGCGGGCGCATATTGAGCGCGAGAAGGCACGTGACAAGCACGAGAAACTGCTGAAGGAGGTGGAGCGATTGCGTCTGCAGCAACAGTCGGCCATCAGCCCTGGCGAGTCGGTGCGCGCATCGATGTCGGCGGGCGAGCGCCAAGAAATCGATCGATTACGCGATCGCCTCGAGAAGGCGCTACAGTCGCGCGATGCCACCGAACTCGAAGCGGGCCGCCTCGCCAAGGAGTTGGAGAAAGCGCAGATGCATTTAGCCAAACAGCAGGAAGCGAACGAATCGACGCGCATCGAATTCGAACGCATGTCTGCCGAACTCGGCCGTCTGCACGATCGACTCGAGAAGGCAGAGGCCGAGAAGGAGTCACTACGCCAATCGGCACGCAATGGCGCAGACAAACCGCATCCACAACTCGAAAAGCACATGCAGAAATTGGAAGCCGATTGCAAGCAATTGGCCATGGAACGCGAGCAATTGGTACTGCAACTCGAAAAGAGCCAGGAGATATTGATGAATTTCCAAAAGGAGTTGCAAAATGCCGAAACCGAATTGCAAAAGGCGCGTGAAGAGAACCGCAAATTACGCAACGGTCATCCGGCATCACCCGCGGCGCCTGCTGAACTGCAAGCCATGCAACAAGAAATCCAGGTGCTGCAACAGAAGTTACAAGAGTCCGAAAAAGCTCTACAGGCCGCCAGTGCCATAGCGGGAGCGAGTGGCGCCAATCGGGAAGAGGTCGAACAGTGGCGCAAGGTGCTTGAAGTTGAGAAGAGTCGCGCCGAAATGGCCGACAAAGCCGCACAAGAAATGCATAAACGCATACAAGTAAACTAAAGCTCTGATAGCTTACCTTCCTCCATTTTTTAGACTTGTTACTAATTAATCTACTTTACAGTTGATGGATCAGCACATTAAGGAGCAACATCAACAAATGCAAAAGATGCAACAACAGATAGCACAACAGCAACAGCAACAACAGCAGCAGCAACAACAAGTGTCCGGTAATGCTCAAGAAGTCACGAAAGAGCTGGAGAAGGTGAAAGGAGAACTGCAGGCCGCCTGCACAGAGCGTGACCGCTTCCAGCAGCAGCTTGAGTTGCTGGTACAAGAACTTGAAAAAAGCCAGGTGAATAAACCAGCAGTGTCTTAAGTAACTTTCACTCTCATCTAATCCATAAACTTTTAGCTTTCAAACCAGGAGCAGTCGAAGCAATTGCAGACCTCCCAACAACAAGTGCAACAACTGCAGCAGCAAGTGCAAATGTTGCAGCAGCAAGTACAACAACTGCAGCAGGCGGGCACTTCCGGCGCAGCCGCCACCGATGTGCAGCGCCAACAATTGGAGCAACAACAAAAACAATTGGAAGAGGTACGCAAACAGATCGACAACCAAGCCAAGGCCACGGAAAGCGAGCGCAAGATCATCGAGGAGCAGCGCAAACAGATCGAAGCCAAACGCAAGGATATCGAGGAGAAAGAGAAGAAAATGGCCGATTTCGATGTGCAGTTGCGCAAACGAAAGGAGCAAATGGACCAGTTGGAGAAATCGCTGCAGACGCAGGGTGGCGGTGCTGCGGCAGCCGGGGAGCTTAACAAGAAGCTCATGGACACACAGCGACAGCTTGAAGGGTGAGTTTCCAAACATCATCAATACAACTGTAAATTACGCCACTTTCTTCTACCACACAGCTGCATTAAGGAACTGCAAAACACCAAGGAGGAGCACAAAAAGGCAACCACCGAATGCGAACGGTTACTGCAACTGGTGCAAATGTCGCAAGAGGAACAGAACGCCAAGGAGAAAACTATTATGGACTTACAACAGTAAGTAACAAGCGGAATAATGTTCGTTACTCACTTCTTCATTGAAATCTTTTTTCTTTCGTTTTCCACTTATAGAGCCTTAAAGATCGCTCAAGCAAAAGTGAAACAAGCACAAACGCAGCAACAGCAAGATGTAAGTTTATATACTACCAAAGTACCAACATATTTTTACTTATTATGTAGCTTAAAGATCAGGTTAAGTACTCTTGTCTAAAGCAACATCGAAAACACCGTTCCCATATTATAACGATGTCATAATCTTGCCATCGTTAAATGGTTTGTGTTAAATACACGATTTAGATTAATAAAACTCGAATGTTCAGCCGCTCTCCAAATAAAACCAAAAGGCCGACTCGCCTATCTTTCGTCGGCATGTCGAGAGACATCAAATACTCTTTATAACCATTTTCTTTACTGTCCTCAAGCACAACTATTCAGTATCCAATTTCAGAGATGTAAACTCAAGCACCACGAGTTATCTCATGCGACCAAAATAATGATCCCTGACATCTAGATTATATCATATATATTATCGGTAAAAAGGTCTTTGGTGATAATTGTTTGTCGCGAAGAAGTGTTTTTGTTTGGAACAAATTATTGAAGGAAGGTCGGGACCGCTTTGACGGCGAACCACGCCCAGGACGGGCATCAACATCAACAGATGAGCACGGCGTCAATAAAATAAAGAAATTGGGCCTTGAGAATCGACAATTAAGAGTCAGAGATACTGGCATCGTTAGAATATCGGAAGGATCAGTGAAAACCATTTTGAAAAATAATTTGGGAAAAGTGGCTCGATTGGTTCCAAAATCTCTAAATTTTTTCTAAAACCTACGTGTTAATGTCTGTGAAACAATTTTTTCCAACTTCCAAGATGTCATGAAATGTATTACGACCGGAAATAGACGATTAAGGTGAAAATATTCTAGATCTGCACAGAACTCTTATAATCTGCAACGGATATCGATCCTATGGATAGCACTCTAATTTTCTAACTTTTGATATTAATATATATTTTTTCTAATGTGTATAATGCTCACTAACAAAATATTTCCTGTATGAGTCTAAATTCATGTTCAACATTTCTCATTTTCAGGCTGGACCAGCTGGATTCTTGAAGAGCTTTTTCTAAAGAGTATTACTTGAAAACGTGAAAACAAACAAACATATACGAGAAGCAACAAAATTTTTCATTATTACACTGTACATTTAACTACCAGTAACCTCAGTATTGATTTCATTATAATAATGAACAATGGAAAAGAAGTATTGGAAATCTTTTTTACTCAACTTTTTGCTGATCGCTGTCTTTTTCTAATTATTGTTTTCTTGTGACAAAACCAAAAAAATATACGCAGATTAATGTTAAATATTGGGAACTAAGTACTACTGTATCCATTACTCTTCATACTAACCACAATCGGCTGCTTATTCACAACCTACACGACAAGTAGGCAGACATAGCCGTCACACACACCCACACATACATACCGAAAGGAGCAAACACTCGACCAAAGAGCGTCGTAAATCAACAGTGAACAATTAGAGAGTCCAGCGCTACAAAAGCTTTGTGGGCGGCGCTGAGTGTAAAACTGCTGTAGTACAAGTAGTATGTGTGTAACGGTAGATGGTAGGATACATATGTGAGCGGATATTGCATGGCAAGCGAAGACGGAAATTTACAAATTTGAAAGCAAAACAAACGTAATAAAATTAGTTCCAGACGAACTCGTTGATTCGGCGAGTGCGGAGAGAATTTTTTGGTGAGCACACAAATGTAGCAGATTTATAGAGAATGAAAAATGCAGGACATGCATGCATGTGAAGGTGTGTTTCTAGCTTAAATATAAATGTCGGCGAAAGAGTATTGGAAAATATAAATGTAGCAAAATAGACGTGACCGTTAGCAAATAAAAATATATATAAATTAGAAAAAATAAATAAAAAATTACAACAAATGAAATACAACTAAAAGCACTACATATATGCAGAGTTATAGTTAGTTTATTAAAGAAAAGTGAAATAAACAATATAATGTTAAAATTAATTATGTAAATATTAGAACAAATTGTAGCAAGAAACAAAGAACAAAAACAACAAAACAAAAAAGCAACAAACAAAAACTTTTATTTTAAATAACCTAATGAAATATACAAATATAAAAAATTTACAAAGACATAAATTGAAACAATACCATAGTGTATTAGTGGACCAAGGGCCATGCCACAAACTTCGTTAAACAAATAAGTCATACATACATACATATTTGCATATTAAATATAATATAATTACATTTAGCAATATACATTTATATATACATACATATAATATGGTTATATACATACATTATAAAAATCAACAAAAACAAAAAATACAAAATATAGCTATAAAGTGAAAACTATTCATACTCGTAAATAATATACATATAAATATACCGCAAGAATATAAATAGTTTGTTCAGCAATATTAATTAAAAGTACCTTTAAACAAATTTAATACCGATTTACTTCATTGGAGGCACTCTTACAACAATACTAGAACAACAACAACAACAAAAATACGCTGTACTAAATACAATATGAATCCCAGCAAAGAACCATCCGATAGTTATTGTAAACGCAAAACCCCAACTAACTAACTGTACTTTTCAACTACGTTCACACACAGCGCAGCGTGTTCCATATTTGCATATGTACATACATACTATATGTAATCCCATATGAGCAGATAGCGCCTACTCACACACCTACGTACAATATTACTTATATATATATATATGTGTATGTATAATTGACTAACTAAATACTTGCCTCTTTTCAATCATTCAAATATCATATTCGGCTACCGATACATACAAGCATACATATGCATATGCGTTTATACGATTATATATTATCATAATAGAAGTAATTAACCGTTAAATAGCTGCATATGTGTATAACACTAGTTGCAAGTCCAAAACGAACCCGTTTGTCGAGCGTCTCTATTTCACATTTACAGCCACTTCGGCAAGGTTATTCAACTAAATTTAGCTTTCCAAATTAAACTAAACGTTTATCCACGGTCTACTAAGCCCATAGACGTCATTAGACCCCTTAAATTTCTAACTGTTTAATTTGTTTTCTTCACATACATACATATTGTGTAAATTTCTGGCTACTCTCTCGCTAAATAAGTAACAATATTATGCAAATAATCTCAAGCTCAGTCATAATGTGTATATATATGTAAATATTATAGTGTTGAATAATAATAAACATACATACATACATACATGCATATAGTGTAAAATCCTTCATTGCCCACTGTCACAAATACAAACGTACAGTTTCAAATGATGAGATAAACGCGTTACAAAAGCAAAATAACAACAACAATAATAAAAATAAATATAATATTAACAGTAAGAAAAACAATAATAATAATAATTATATAATCAGGAGTACGATATTGATGTATAGTAAAAGGAACCTTTGAAACGTTGTGGAACACATAAACAAGAACACTACACAAAATCTTTGATTATTCGTACCGCGAACTCAATTTTCTTTTAACTAGATAATTGCCAACTAAGAAAAAACGATAAACGTAACGGATCAAATGTAATATAAAGTTCCGAATAGTATATAATACGACGCTCTCGAATAAAGTTCTACAGGCAATGTTCGTTCATTCTCTCAGCAGTGCATTAGACTAAGTTAAGAGATCGATCCTAACAGAGATCTTGAACAGAGAAACACCTACTTATATAATTGATCGTAAGGCCAGCACAAATAGACGAAGCGCTTTGAGCGGAACACTACTTTGTTGAGGCGGCTAAGTCGCCTGGTTCACCGATGAAAGGCTGTCGAGATGTTTCAACCTCAGTTTGACAAAGTCGGAACAATAGTGTAGAAACCCCTGGATAATTCCAACTCATTTTTCCCCATGCAACTTTGAAAACATGCGTCCGACAACATTTTTAGGCTTTTTGCATAAATGCCCATTGAACAAAGTCCAGTAAGATCTCATAAGTTTGCAAATCAAAATAACCAGGGTCAAGTTTAAAATAGGAATCCGTTTGTAATACAAAGCGAAAGAGAGATAGAAAAATCATAAATGTTTAGTAAATATTTTTAAGTAAGGCTTTATCCTTCATTATTTCGTAACACAAATGTCTGTGATCAGCTGTTTCTTGTTTGTTCGAATTCAACTAACAGTTTACTCTCCCAATTTATCCGCTTTTGCATGGTTTTTCTGCACTCTAATCTCATGCCAGAGAATTTATGACAGTTTTTATAATTGTTACCGCACAAATTATATCTGAAATGGGTGTATTATGACTTAAATAGCAGGGATTACTATTCCTTTTCCTTTTAATGCATGGATTGCTATTTGATTAGAATTCGATAATTTTTAATTAGAATCGGTTGCTAATTGAGGTAGCAACAAATGATGTCTTTTTATACCATATATTAATACTAACCTTTTTCATTTTGTGCTGGGTTCGCAATGTTATCAATTTACCAAGTTTTCTGTACACTGGTTTCTAGAATAATTCATGATATGACTTATTGCTTGAGAGTTGGACTACGAGTTTCAAAGCTGCCTCATCTGTTGCAAAAATAAAGACAATAGAAAAATAGATAATGGAAGAGAGATGCAAAAATAGCTTCACTTTTGAAGGAATTGAAATCATTTCCAGTACAACCTGAGCAGAGTTGATTACAGACATTGGTAACTTCATATTAGCATATTTTTCAGTTAAAACAATTTCTCACTCATCGGTACGAGTATGTACAGAATAAAAAAAAACGTTTTGAGGCAATGATAACAAAAATCGCTCAGATGAAAATAGTAGTTATAGCTTATCCCTTATAGGTTAGGCTAAGATTATCTGGTAAGCCAATAAGCCACGTACAGACCAGCTTAGGCCCTTTGCGATACCAGATGGAGAGCTCAGTTGCTAGGTCCAAAAGGAACAGTTATCCTTTAGGATGCCTGCGCTTGACGCGAATTTTAACAGCCTCTGCAGCCTCACTATCGATACCGCCTCTAGTGTATCATACCGTGGGGACCCACAGCGTAGTCTTGTCAATGCGGTACAAATACATAAGAGATGCTCCACTGTTTCCGTGGTGCCTTGCTCTAAACATTTCCTGCAGTCTTTTTGATCTGTCAGCCCCATTCTGCAGGCGTGTTCCGCCCCTATTATAACAGTAGAAAATTATTTCGATTCATAAATTTAAATCATAACAATGATTTGATGAAATTCAAAAAGATCGTGAAAACAATTCTTAGCTTTTATAATTTGAAATATTTAGCTGAAACTACCAATTGTCAAGTCAAGAAAATGTACCATTGAGCGAAAAAGTAAATAAATTCAAACAAAAATGTATTCGCCGAAAGAAATTATTTATTCAATTAATTATGTATTTTTTAATTAAAAGATCTTACTGCTCGTAAACTGTATAAATCAGCAACGGCACATCATAACAGTTGTCATTGTCTAACAGTCTAAATCTCAAGCTCAAAACCTCAAAAAAACTTAAATGTTTACAGCTCACATCCTTCTGTAAAACAATCTTAAGCCTGGAACTTATCGAGAGTGGCGTTGTAATAGCTTAAAGAACCAATGAAGAAAGCCTCGTGGAATATTTCATTTGCTCCGTTAGGTTCAGACTTCTATGTAGGCTTACAATACTTTGTTATTAAGCTAACTGTATTCATGGATTCACATAGAGTTTGTTAATTTGCTTTGCATGATTAATGTCGACAGAGTATTTCATTTAACAAAATGAAAATATATGTAAGTGTTGAGAGAACAATTTAAAATCTAAGACATCACTGCCATGTTGCAAATAACTTAATAATAGTCAACAATGTACATATATACAAATAAACTAATTTCGTCTGTCATGTACTTGTAGTGAATAAAAGCCTGATTTAATGAGCGCACTTGATTACATTTTCCATTTCTCACATAACGATTGATTTGCTCACTCGCTCATTTTTCATTTGCCATCATCATGTATGAGTACTCCAAGAGTGCAAACTTCCGTTACATATCCTGCCTAGCATGTACAAGTACATACAAGTATGTATGTAGAGGAGGAGGCGGAGAGTCGAAGCTTAATTTATTGTGCAATAAAATGCAGCTTGAACGTGTCATATCAATTTTATTTTAAATAGCAAAGAGCGGAACCGCGTCGCGTAGATATGCTCATACCGCGTAGTCGGGCGTGGCAACCTATGAAAGCGGAAGGAGGAGGCGAAGTAATGAATGTCACACAACTGTTTATAGGAAGCATATGAAAAATTTCCATATATACATAGATTTTTGTGTGTGTGTATACAATAGTATTGATAGTGGCACTCACCGTAGAATGTTTGTACGCACACATAAGAAACGAAAAAAGGAGCCAGCAATGTTTGAGCATTTATTGAACAAAGCATTTCAGTCAAGCGCAAATACTATTCTTAACCCCAACTTTCCACATATAGTACATATACGAAATATACAACAACACCGCACACACCAACACACCCAAGCACGCCGGAAGTAAGACATTTAGCGAACATTCGGACTTGAAGTAATTAGCAAAATTATACTATATTGTACTTGTAGGTATGTTACTTGTAGCATAGCATAAATACTTTGACGCACGCACAGCATACACACACACATACATACATATGCAGTAGCGCGTTGAGTGTAAATCAGTTAGACTGTAACTTGTCTAAAAGGCCTTACAAACTTCATTGCTTAGCGACTTGCATACTAAACCAAGACACAAACATAAATTATTAGAAACATATTTAAAGCAAAAAGTACTTACGTTGAACACAGTGGCAAGTAAACAATGTAGTAGGCGTTTAGTGTGACACATATTAGCTGAAATGCGACTTTTGTAGTAAGGAAGAGACTTCAGTATGCGACTAAGTTAGCCCGAGTGATACAACACACGACGACAAACACGAGTTATGCCTTATTCTACTAAACTGAACAAACATATCCATAATACGATAATTCCACATATTCATGCACACACAAGCGGCAGCGGGAAAACATTCCATGCTGTTTCGACGGCGTTCAGAAAAGCACACTTTTTGTTCCTTATAGTCGATAAATTTTCTTTCGGTGTCGCTCATTGCGTTCAAATGCCCGACATGAGTGCGAAAACTTGAGTCGAAGTTGTATTCTTGAACTTGAAGTGGTGTCCATCTCAAAAGCGCACTGTAAATTATGTTAACTCAAAATATAAGTCCAGGTATAACCTGATAATTTCCCGAAAAAAGTTCATCCAATATTTCTCTTCACCGTAAATCAATTTCTCACTGAAATATAAGGAGAGAATTGTCTCATTTACAGTTCATAATAAGCAACTGCTTGATTTGCTTAGAAATAATAAAAAATTATGTTGAATATACATTAGCCTTCTCTTTGACCCACGCTTGATCCCAGTTTCTAAACAATAATTACGCCCCCTTTTCCAAAAGTGTGGTCCTCCGGCGGGCAATGACAATCTGCGGAGCGTAATTTCCGCACGAAAAAAAATTCTTATAAAAACCAATTCATCATTCGAAGTCAGCATAAAATTTTGCGAAGGGTTACAAAAGTCTAAAGAATGTTCGTGGCAATTAAAACAAACTTTAAGAAAGACTAAATCCGCTTTAGAAAAAAGTGTTTGGCTCATGAATTGAACATGGATTGCAGAAAGAAATTTAAATTCACATTCAGATTCTCTTTTAAATTTAGAATCTTTTGCTTTATTATATTTTCGCAAAAAATATTGTTTTCTTAGTCACTGCTTTCATTTATTTTAAACAAACACATTTATTGCTTTAAAAAACCTTATGAATTTCCAATTGCGCCTCAAAATATGTTAAACAAACTTATGATGTTAACGAATCGAGTAAGTGAAGTGCAAAAATCAGTTCAACATTCAACATTTCATTTTTAATTTTTCCATTTTTAGATACATACATTAAAAGATATCAGTTAAAAAACGGTACCATGCTCTCTAAATTCTCTTGCTGCTCTTCACAGCGTACCATACTTAAGTGGGAGCGCAATCACGAAGCCGGTCACACGCATGCTACCTATAACTGTAAAGTGCATATGTAGATATTTCCATATAGAACAACAACAAAATGAACTATAAAACCCTTTCATATAAACCATAAAAGTTATTAAGCTTTCAGATTTCTCTCTGCAGAATGTATGCATGCGCATGAATAGGAGCTCATATATACAATACATGTACACATTGTTAGCTAAGAATGTGAACGTGTGTACTGAGATAAGGAAAGCAATCTTTGGCGAAGACAATATACATTTACAAAAGATACAATCCAACAAACATACTCATGTTTAAAAGCAAAAATTAACACTTTACTAGCTCTGCTGACCCTATGTCAAACACACACACCAATACATACACACACATTTACGCGTTATAGGAGAGTAAAACTCTCATAACGGCAAAAACTCTACATATCCGTAGCTAAATGTAACTCAAAGTAACAGTAAATCGAAACTGTATTGAGATCAATATAATTAAAACCCGAGCAATGATTTGACGATTTCAGAGAAGGCGGCTGATAAGTTCCTGCTCACAAAAATATATTCTTCATAATTATTACAAAAGTATTGTAAAACTTAGAGAAAACTCAAACCAAATATATGTAGATAAACATTAAAGAAAATCGAGCTTTTGTCAAATCAATGGATTTCAATCATTCCTATCATCATCAGCATTAGACTGCGTTTAGGTGAGGACTCTTTTTACATACAATATCGGCGAATTCTCTTTTGACAAATTTCTACATTTTCTTTCATATGTCATTCTCAAACCCTCATACGCTTCATATATGCGAAATGCAAAACTGCCAACTGTTTTCAATGAGAAACGAAAAAGTTGTTTAGAGAGAGAAAAGTTTTCAGAACTAGCTTGTATTCTCATTTTCCTACTACAAGTCACATTGAAATTGCGAAGATGATAGTATTAATCGAGTACAAGGTATATTCAGCAGAGGCGGAAATATATTTGTAAAATAGAATATTTGATAACATAGCTTCTTTAATAATTTTCCGAAATTTTAAGACCCGATGACACTGATCACCGCTCGCAACATAGGACTTTTAGAAAAAACTTTTGTTGCCTTGAAGGTGTTTAAGAGAGTTGAGATCAAGTGAGTAAATTTTAGGTGGTTGAACATTTTGCGATCTCAATCAGTTCTTCCAAAGGACAGGTAGAAGCACTAGAGCGCTGTAATAGTGTTTTATGATAATTCTTAGCTAAGAAGCTCCGTTTTGCACCAAGGAATTACAACACCAACATTCGTCATGAAAATATTGGCTAAAATAAAATAAGATTTTGGCACGAAATTTAAATTTTGGAATTTTCTGAAAGAATCAGCGTTTTCCCTTGAAAATAGCTTGATAACAATTAGATATTTTCCGTCAATATACATAAGTAGTTCAAATAATTCTGCAAAAATCGATTGAACTGGGTAACCGAAACTTATCAGCCGCACATAGATATAGCCTAGATAATGTTGAGGAGCTAGAAGTTGTCTATTTGGACTAATGATTCAAATGGTTGCACTTAATCGAATCCCCGCCGTCGTGTATCACTTAATATAAGCCAAGAAGTTATGTAATAGCAGGGTTCTCATTTGCGTTTCTCAAAATCCCCTGAAGGCAAATCAAATTTGTATAATATCTGCGTACTTACTTAATTCAACATGTTTAGATTTAGACCCATTTAGCCGCATTGAAAAACTGAAAAATAACGTAGTTTGTGGAATGTGGAATTAATTTTGTATAATGGAAATCATAAATTTTTATTAAGAATTGAAATGTCTACTTAACATAAAAGTTACGTAACCTCAAAAATGTGAAACAATTAAATATGAAAGTTAAAATAAATAATCTGTTGTTGTTTTTTTCCAAACATATTTATTAAATTGAACAGCAATTGCAACAAAAACAATAACAAAACCAAAACAGCGATTTTTAGCAAAATTGTGAAATTCGAAAAATCGAAAATTTGCGAAAACGAGTCTTTAAATTTAAATTAAAATTTATTCAAATAGTTACAGTTATTGCAGAAAAATTAAATTCTAGTATAAATATATTCACACAGACTTAAATAAAAAGCCAATTAGCATTAAATTTGTGGTTGAGTTTCATTGATGCGTTTTCGAGAAAACTAACTGATTTTTTACCTCATTCAAAGTGGCTATCAGATAGTGAAAACACTTAAATTATATAAAGTAAATTAAATATGCAAACACAAAACAAAAAAAAATCAATAACAGATAACTATGTACACAAATTATAGAAGCAATTCGTATGCATAAAATTAGTCGAATAAAATTAACGAGTGTGTGGCGACCGAAGTGGATCGAAGTAGTGCGTGGTGGCGAATTTTTCGTGGTGTACTCACTTGTACATACATAACAGAAATCGAAACTAAAACAATAGCAGCAAAAACATAAGTTAATGAGCAAATATACATACATATATGAATGTTTGCGATACTCACACACACACACGCATACAGACATACAAGTTGCGAATGCAACAGCCACGCATAAATAAGTATACACATACACACACACACACACATACAAAAACAAACATTTATGGTATAACTAGCGAATACAAACAAATTGAAATAACAATGAAAACAAAAACAAAACTTAAATATTAATATTGATACAAAAATGAAATACCAAAAGAGAATACTCATGGTCAGCAAACCATTGCATATATACTATATACATATGTATGTATGTAACAACAAATTCTATAATGATTCATACAAAGAACAATAGCAAAATGCAAAATGAGAAATTAAACATTAAACATTAAATTTAACGGTAACACCCGAGGCGGTTTAAATTATGATACAAATAATATAGCAGCAAATTTTTCTGTAAACAATTTTTTAACAAATTCGGTGATCTACGATATTAATAAATACTATTATAAATATATAGAAACATAAATAAATAATATTTAAAGAAATATATATACATACATATATATATATCTATATATATATACATAAATTATTAATAAAAATATAAATAAAATAATGTTTTTTAAGCAAACAAATAAAAAGTAAATAAACAAATTATTAAATAAATACTTATACATATATAAATATATATACTAAATATATATACATATATATATATACATAGTTAAGTAATAATAATTAACGTAACATTAAAATATGTAATAGACAAAGGAGAAAAAATTACAAAATTAAACAAAAACACAAAAAAAAAACAAAAACAGAAAGCAAATGAATATAGAAAAAACTCAACAGATAAAATGAACAAGACAATTTGAACACCCAAAAACACAAATAAAAAAAAATAAATAAAAGAAAACAAATCACACACACACACCCACACACAACACAGTTGAAAAGGAAATGAAAATATTGTTATGGCAAACAAGAAAATAACAGTAACTGCAACAGTAACAGCAACCGGCGTAACAGACAGACATGTACCGACATGAAATTGATTATATGGAAGAATAACGAAATGATTATTTAACATGTTCATTATATATAAATGTCATTAAAATGTTCTTCAGAAACTGCCTACAAATAAAATATATTTAAAATGATATTTAAACTAAACTCTTTTCATTCAAACATGAGAGGGGTAAAGGGTGAAGAAGCGAAAGCATGAAGAAATATTAACTTCAACTGCACGGAAGATATTAATGCCCTTCACAGGTAAAGGTAAGAATATACATATTTAAATTAATTTAGACCGAGCAGTTTGCATGGCAGCTATACATACATATGTACATCGCTACAAAATTACTTGAACAAAAGGTTTCAATGGCAGCTATGCATTATATGTAAGTATGTTATAGCGGCGATACCGACAAATGAGCAACTTCTTGAGGAGAAAAGGAAGCATGTTAAAATTTCAGATCGATATCTCGAAAGCATTAAAACGCTGGTCAGGGTATAAAAAGAGGAACCAACATTTTTTCAGAACTTAACTGACGTTATGAAACAATTCAATTTGAGCAATTTTAGCGGTAAGTATCTAATTTCCACGAGATATGATTAGATATGATAAATAGATTGGGATTGCTTCGCAACCGTAGGTCTGTTGTGCCTTCTCTTGAGTCACAAAGACCCGCTTAGCTCCAGGATATTGATAAGCTCCAATATACTGTTAGGTGCTAATGAGGCGATGTGACCCCTAGTTGTAAACATATATCTAAGGGCTTTTATCCTGCGTCTGCCGACTGCTATGCAATCAATTAGCAGGTGTTATGGAGTCTTTCGCCTCCCTGTCGCAGAACCGGCAATTTGCACAAGAAGCTAGGCCCTTGTTACGTAAGTGTTTCTTGAGCTTACAGTGGCCAGTGTAGAATGCAATAAGTAACCTGAATTTGTCCCTAGGGAGGTTGATTACATATTTAAACCTGTTGGGGTTGTAATAGCAATCAGCAACTTGGCATTTCAAATGCCTTGGAGTTGTTGCCAATAGGTCTCTCTGCCTATTCCTTCTTCCTTGCGATGAAGGGTTTAAGCTACTCGTATACCTTTATGACCGGGAAACCCCCCCTTAGGGGAGGGGGATTGAGAATAGTCCCGCGGTAAGGCATGCCTGTCGTAAAAGGCGACTAAAATCCAAATGCACTATGTCCGACATTCACGTGTCTGGTTTAATTGAATGTCGGCATGGTCATGAGGTGTCAGAAAAGTGCTATATTGAAATGATTATCATATTCTTTGAATGGGTTTGCGATTATATAACAAACACAAAAATGAAATGACGAACAACATTTCATACAGCCGGGTCCTTAGGAATTCCTAGGAGTTCTTAGGGTCCCCGACTGGCAGTAGATCACAGGTAACACTGTGGTCTACAGGTCATACCAAAGACTAAAACATGGTACCACGGGGAGCAGTAATGCCCTTGGAGTTCGCTCCAATCTGCTCATTGGGTTCGGCCCTTTGGGGAGATTCGTGGTGGCTGTGGTTTAAACCTAAATGCAGGAAGGGCTTTTGTCCAATGTGGAGTCGCACTGCGGCCGGGTGCCGGACCCAAAGTACGGCAGAGGTTTAGGTAGGCCTCGTACCCGACCAAGGTGGCTAGGGTGTTCCTTTGGTTTTCACCCGAACCGATTGGAACCAAAGTATAAGTGTGTTGCGGCACTTTGCTCTGGTTTCCCAAGGTATAGTGTTGTGCATGCACTTATGCTTTGGGGCGTTGATCGGCGCATTATACTGATCTACGTGTTTCTAGCAATAGAAAACACCGTGGATTTGAGCCCACTAGTGGCAGATACTCACGTAAAAACACATTGACAGTTGACCGGGCACCCAGATAAGGTGCACTTGGTTCCTATAAACTGTTCAGCCGTTATCTACACTCCTGCACCAGTAGCGATTTCATCTCGTAGGCAGTGATTGCTTTAAGTATCACTTGACTGTCGCTAAGTATGATTATAAGTTCGTTGCTATAGTTGCATTGGAGGTTTATCTCAACGCAACGACTTATGGCAAAGACCTCTGTTGGAAATATGCTCCGAAAACTTCCCATAGACATCGAGAGTTTGGTGTGTGGTGCTGCGACTTCTGCCCCAATCCCTTCCGACGTTTTCGAGGTGTTGGGGTATCAGTAAACCCAGTAGCTCGAGAATGGAGTCCATTCCATCAGACTTACTGCTAAAGCTAACCTTGAACTTCTTGGTGATATTTACCCTTTTGATAATGCTGTCCCTTGGAAGAAGAAGAAGTGGTATTTCATCACTTAAGCCTTATGGGATAAGATTACCTTACCTCTGCCAAACCCTTCTGCTGTCATTTGAAGTAATGTGTATTTGGCTACCTAACCGATTATTGGATGAAGTAGTGTAAGTTCAAACATGACTTCAAGTGCTGCCGTCGGGCATATGCGCATGGCACCCGACACCCAGATACATACAAATCGTTGCAGTTTCAATAGTTGGAGCCCTACCAGAGTCTGCGATGCTATTACGAAAATAGGTCTGAGTAGTCACGAGGTCCATTATGTTGACTAATCGGTTCACAATTTCTTCTAAAATTAATATATGATTCATTTGAAACATTTTTATTAGAAAATTTTGCAGATACCTGGAGAAATTTAATTCTTGTATGTAAAACCAATGTTCGGCTGCGTGCAAATTTACCCCTTCCTCAACAATCAATTTGTTGAAGGAAACTTTAAGAATTAACACTCCTGGATACCGCTTTAGAAGATTTTCATAATCCAGTAGTAATCTCCTGTGTTGTAGCTGATGAAGAACTAGTGGATATAGATTTATTCGTGCGTCTTTCATTAGCTCAACTAGTTGGATATCGTGATATTTTTTCAGTTTTGTATATCTTCAATTTTCAATTTGCAAACTTTTTTTTATTTTCCGCACCCAATTGAGTGGCATAAAGTTCACTAGAACTAAACCAACTTCTTACCATAGTTTTGGAAATATCAAGGGTTAACTTCAACATTGGTAGTTACCTAAGCATAATTTCGTCCCATGACCTTTGCCAAAAATGTTCAAATATCTCCTTTCGCACATTTTTTTAATAAAGAGAACAATGCCGAGAAGAACTTTTTACACAATAATTTGATGTGCACGCAGCTTTTATTTCTCGTGATTTCCTTTCGCAAAAATTTCCTTTCGATAAACCGCCATATTTTTTACCTTACATTCGATTTTTTATATTTTCTTTTCTTTTGTTAATTTTTTTTACAACCTTTCCAATTTTAATTATAGTTTTTAAAAGCTTTAATTATGGAACACATTTTATTCTTTCACAAGACTTTTCGTTTTTTTTAATTGTATTATAATTTTCAGTATAAGAACTGGTGATTTACCAGCACCTTGAACATAACCAATAAAAATAAACACAAACAATAAATAGAGAACGTAGAATTAATAACGTTCTCTGCAATAAGTCAAGGCTAACTCTAAATAAAAAAAAAACAAATACTCTGTTCTTTTTACATGACTGATGATACGTTATTTTGTTTAACGAAATCATGCACTTGGTACGTTCTTTTGAATTTTTAACATAACTTGCTATGATCGCGGCAGCTTGTAATTTTTGACACATATGTATGTAATATGATATGGTGATTTGTAATCAATAAAAAACTCAATTACAAATTTTTGATGATAAACTTTTTTGGCATTTTAAGTGACTATTAAACGACAAATAATTTCCAAATTAAATCTAAGAATCTATTACATTAAGAAAATGGGAAAGTGCTGCCAAACTTTAACATATTTTTCGTGACATCTGTTGGGCAGTGACCGTTTCATTTCTTTATTTATAGTGTCATCGTGCGTTCACACAAATCAAGTTTCTCTGATTTTTCTTCCCACTACGTTATGCGACACATAAACCGTGTTGCACAGTACATTTTATTTATAAGGTCGTTTCTTGAATGGCAAATTCAATTACCCTGGATGTGGAAGAGCAATATATAGTATACCCGCTTTTAATATTTTCAAGGAAGAACTTAAGGCGGGGATTCGCTAAACGATCAAACTGTTTTGGGTAACCGCGATTAATATTTTCAAGGTAAAATTTGTACGGGAATTTTCTAATCTATTGGGGAGTATTAAGTACCCATATCTTTTTTACGCCAAAACTTTTTCTATTTCTTTCAAAATTCGTACAGTAATTACATTTATGTCTTTAAGTTCATTGATATTCGAGCTAAATCATTCGGGGTTAAAGAAGTAAATATGAATGCATCTTAACATTTTAGGTGAATATGTGTAAAAAGCGACTCCATTTTTTGAATTTAATCTATTCTCCGCGCTAAATGTTATTAAATACCTTTAAGATCGTTTTTTTTACTTATTAGCCATTTTCTATATATTTCTACTTCATGTATGGATATTATATTAAGAAAATTTAAAACAAAATTAAAATTTCCAGACATATCGTGCATATTCATTTGTAACCGACGCTTTTTCAAACACGAAATGAATTTCAAAATGAAAAGAAATTTTGAATTGCGTAGCAGCGAACTATTACAAACCAGAAGCAGAGAAGGTCTAATTTTAATTTAATTTTATCTATATTAGACGTTCTCTGCTTCTGGCAGATATTAGAAGTTCTCTGCCAGAAGACAAAGCGTGACACACCAGCACGAAAAACACGCCGTTTCGGGTACAAAGGAGTTCGTGTGTGAACCGGCATATAGGCGCTATATAAATGCAGCACTGCGCAAATGTCAGTATTTGACATTCTCGCAATCGGAAGATGCATATTTTCCACTTTTGTTCGCCACTTTTAGCGAATTTCTCAATTTATGTGTGTGTTAAGAGGAAAATCGAAACGAATTTTATGGCTGCTGTAAAATCTTCGTAGAGCTAGCACAGTAAAGTTATTTCATATTTAACAAGAATTCTACAAAAAGTGAACAATTGGAATATTACCTTTAACCTGGACGGAAAGCATATAATTGGAGAATTTGTTAGATTTGCATTTTCTAGTGAGCGTTGCTGAAGCCACATCTTGATAGTTGACATTAATTTGCAAAAGGAGGGGTAGTAGCATATTTGTTGAAGCGGTGGAGGAGCTGAAGCAGCACCAGCCGCGAAGGCAGGAACGACTTTTATATAAACGGCAGCGATCTAAGATTATGGATCACAAGAAATCTCCAGTAAGAAGACAGAAGCGACAATCCAAAGCGATCGAGGAGAATTTTTGGGACTGCAGCGTCTGTACGTACAGGAATACAGCTGAGGCATTTAAATGCCGTATGTGCGACGTGCGGAAAGGTGAGTGACCCCTTTACGAGTACGGACAATCATTATGGAAGTGTGTGTGCATCTCGATGTAAATATGTATGTATTCAATATATACCGCAAAAGTCAATTTATTTTCATCGAAACATGAATAATAATTTTAACTACATATGCATTTCCGCATTTTTGATTAAAGTTCTGTTAATATTCACAAAAGTATAAATATAAATGTGTGTAAAGTTTTGTGTACCTATTAAGCTCATGCAGCGGTGCTATGTGCGGTATGTTTACAGAAGTAATGAGAAGCTGTAAAATGAGGCTGAGGCCAATCGCTTCGTTGCAATGTAGGCCGCACACAGCCAACTCAAATGGGACAGTGGCAGGCGGTGGCTAGAAATACAAATAAGCGCTTTTTTTTTGTTTTTACTGTAGAAATGAGGTTATACATGTATATTTTCATACGTATGTATATACAAAGAGCAACTAGGTCGTTTGGATTGTTTCACACCGGGCGTTCGTTTTTTTGTTGGGTTGAGTATGCATTATCTACAATAACTATCAAATTGCTGCATTACTTCACAGAATTCGCTTGTGTTCTTTAGCTTTATTTTAGTTTTATCTATTTTCTGTTTCTGTATTCGGACCAGCTCAATGTTTTACAGTTGTTATCAATCAAATTATTTGCATATGTGAATATATTGATACCGTTTGCATATAAATATGTATGTATGCAGATACATACAACCACATTTCATGGCCAACAAATTAGCCTCATCATACCTGGCAAGTTTCAATATTTAAAGGGTATCCGAGGGGCAGAAGGTTTCGTGTTTTTATGCACTGTTTATCTTTGTAGAATGCGAAAGTGTGAAAAGCAAATTCGGCGATAGTTTAGCGTGTAAAGGAATCCAATCAAAAACAGTAATTTCAATAATCAACTATGACGGCCTTCTCAAAGCAGCTGAGGTTCTAGTTTTATCTATATCGCAATTTGTTTGTTTATGTTATTGTAGCTGTCGACATTAATTTTCTTGAGATATAATTTTTTGATTAATCTAAATTACAGATGTATGCATTTACATATATATGTTTGTATATGTATGTATGTATTTAAAAAAAATAAAACCTGGATAAGAAATAAGATCAGCTTATGAATAATTTATACCTCTATTTCTCTGAAAGTTAAATCAATAAATTTATTTTTTCCGAAAATCCATTTTTACTATTCTTAAATTCTTTATTTCCAACAAAATAAGTTTTGGTATAAGAAACAACCTTATTGTAGTACATACATACATAAGATTTCGAATCGTTTATTCAAATATTATTATTTCTCACATTTTTGAAACCCTAATAATATAAGAAAATTATTGCAGGAACTTCCACACGTAAGCCACGACTAAACTCAGCACTCGTCGCGCAACAAGCTGCCACCTTACCCGGCGCATCAGGCACCATGCCAAACGGTACGAAATCCGCCTCGGGCTCACGGCACGGTACTGGTCATGATAAAAACAAACATAAAAAGTACCCAGCCCGTTTGAAGAACGTCGATCGCTCGACGGCACAAACGCGCGAAGTCACTGTGAACTCGGTGACAGTGTTCATTACAGAATATAAACCCAAACCGGTGGGCAGCCGACGCGAGTCCAGTGAACAAAGCTTTAGCGAAAGCAATGACTCACGGAGTTAAATTTTGTACGCGATCACACCGAAACGGCAAACAATTAAATTCAAATAGTAAAGATAACATATAATTCAATAAGTTTATGAGGATTGACACAGTAATTGTAACTAGGACAAACACGGTTTTAGCTAATCAAGGATATATACATAAATATTTGTAGGATAGTATGTGGAGTTTTTTGTAAAAGCGATTTGCATATCGTTGCTGAGCACATTTAGCCACTATTGGCACGTGCCGGGAAGTCGGAGTACGGTTCTCTTTGTTGTAGCATTTTGTACGCCAACAAATTTCGTTTGATTATTTGCTAACGCAGCATATAAAACAATTGCTGTAGCACAGACTATGAGGGCTAACCTCTACTAAAATGCGCGTAATTCTGTGCAGCAACACTGCCTTCAGTTCTCAGACTAGAAGTTATAGCCAAGACATTTTTACACACTCAAATAGTAAAGTCCTTAAATAAATAAAGTTAAAAGCAAACAAACAAAAAAAACACAATGAGAAAATAGCGATTAAGTACAGCGACCAATACATGAATAAAAAACAAAAAAATAATAATAATAGTAAACCAACAACACAACCATAAGAAGTTTAAACTACTTATCAACTTCCAATTAACTGCACTATTGCACTTCTTACAGAAAATACAATTACTCGTTGTCTATATGTTTGCAATTCCAAGTGTATTACAATGTATATGTTATTGAGAATAAGCCACAAAGCTTTGTTACTACTGTTTTTTGTTTATATTTTAACTGTATTATTGTAAAGTTAGTGTTAGTTTTTAAATAATCGAAATTCTACAAGAAAAAAAACGAATATTCCACAAACGTATTTTAATTTGTTTAGTTTTTAGTTCACAAACCTGTGAAAAATCAATGTAAATTGCATGCATAAGTAAATGATATAACAATTATGTAACACTAAGTCGTTGGAGCACAGCTAATCTAAGCAGTTATCAGAGTCCTTGTGCATATTTGTGCGACTATTGTAAATAATATAAGCATATACTATATTTGTTTAATTATACTGTAATAATTAAGTTGTAATTAATGTTGAAATTTTAAAATCATCGACCATGTGCAAAAGCTGAGAAACTTGACTATTTGTTAAACGGATACATTGTGTTTCCAATGGAACAAATAATTTCAATTATTTATATTTAAAATAACATAAATGCCGTACGTTAACGTCAATGTGAAAAATTAAAAATTTTAGTTTATAGTTAATATTAGTTAATATAAAATCAAAATAAGTTTACAATAATTTATCCGAAATAAAATAGTTGTCATTTGAAACTGAAAACTTCGAAAATTAAAGGTCAAATATTAAAAAATATTGTAAATGTTCAAATTTCACAAAATTCAATTTTAATTGTTCAAAAGTACTTTTTTCAACTTCCGTTAGTTTAAATGATCTGTCAAAAATTTAACAATACTTAAAAATCTACAGCCAAATAATCAATTCGCTTACTGTGTTTTCACATACTTCAACAACAACAGTTTGGAAATGGCCAGCTGATTCTTTTTAACTCGTCTTCGGCACTTGCCATTTGCAAACATAAATATATATATACAACCCACCATACATACATGCACGTGCGTTCATTTAGAAGCACTCGAACAAAGCGTAATTAGCGAGCTAATTGAGAAATAGCGTAAATATTTTCGTTTACATAAAAAAGACTGATTATTCATATGTAATGCAAATGTGAATACTTAAGTTTTCCATTTAAGGCATTGTTATGTAAGCTATATGCGTCGAGCTCCTTAGCGGATTCTTATTTGTACGATCATAAAATTAAAAATTAAGTTTAAAATATTTGAAAATGTGCGATTTTATAAATTTTGTATTAAATCTTATTAGTATTATTTCGTCACAGTGATTGCAAAGCGAATACATGTTAAATATATTTTATTAGTACATGCATAATATATAATTAAAAAAAAATTGTAGCTATTTTTTTTTATTTAAACAATTATCCCTTTAAATAAGCCTTAAGTTGGTAGCGTTTAAGTTGACTATTTTCTTTTGTAGCCGATAATTTGTTTAACAAGCACTTGCTGTACGTGTAAGAGCATATGTATGCGCGCACGCGTAAATAAATTTGTTTTTTAGTTGAAAATTTTGTGTTGCCTAATATATGAGACGTCAGCAGTCGCAACTGTTGAGCTTAAAGTTACCACAAGCGGAGCGTAATTTGTTTATAACAACATTATGTAAGTTTCTAAATTGGTATTAAAGCCCCTAATTTTTCAATACGTTTACATACATACATATGTATATGCTATGTTTGTAAGTATGTAATAGCTTTTCTCGTTTTTTGTTTTTTGTTATTTTTGAGCTATAACATCGTTTTAAGAAATTTGTTCAAGCAGCGTTGCGCCACAATTTAATAGTGTTTATAAGCATGAAGTGACCTTGGAAGAATTCTTCATTTAAAATAATAGCTTAGCCTCGGCAGTGTTTTCTTTTTGACTTATAATCGGTTTTGAGTCTTTTCAAATTATTGAAATTTGTCTCGAATTATGCAAACGATTCGACAGCAAAATACAAAAACAACAAAAAGCAAAGAAACCCCAAATACACAAACAACGAACAACGCCGTCACTGATGGCTTCAAGAAATAGTGAATTTTTTACAAGCACACAAACTTGTATTTGTAACAGTACATTTATGTGCATGTATTTATATGCAAGTGTGTGCGCGTTATGGAATTTTGTATTGACATTTTTCTAATGGAAATTTTGCCTTTTCTAAAATAGCATTAAGTTTTGTAAACCAATAAAACAAGTATTTTATATCAAACCGATTTTGAAACCGATGCACTGAATGTGTGTGTTGAGTGTGTAACAGCCATTAGGGTTATATGTATTGAAATCACAAAACACGCAATAGACAGCAAGCCTTCAAAGCAGTTATTTAAAACAAAAAACCAAAAACAAATTAATTAAAAATGAAAAAAACATAAGTTCGCTCATATTGAGGAAATAATTATTGTTTTTCAGAAACACAACGGCACTCTTCCACTCACAGCACAAGCGATGAAAGTTTCTGGTGCATAACAGTAAAATACAAAATTCGAAAATAATTGAAAATCTGTTTTTTGTTGGATGAATCCTCGTAGCTACACACTTCTCCAATGAAATTTCTAGAACCAAAATTAATTTTGCCCGCGTTTTAAGCGAACACATTTTATATTCATATATAAATAGGGCAAAAGTTAGTCATGCAATTATATAAAGATTTTTAAGACGAGCTAAAACCGAATTCCAGCAGAAATTGTAAGAAAATGAGTTGCTATGATTTCGTGTTTCTTTGAGACAAATTCGTTAAACTTATTTCGCTTACAACAAGCAATGCTATAACAATGTTTCTCGGCATTTAAATACCTACGTTCAAATAAGTTACTGTGTGGTTTTCGTTGTTCGTTTGGACACATTCTCCACAAAACTAAAATTAAAAAGAATAAAACATAAATTAGTGAATTTTGTTCCAATATAAGATTAAGAAACAACTACTGTATCATATAAAATAAAATAATAAAAAAAATCAGTTATGCAAATTGTAATTATAATTTTAAATATATGGGTAACATTATTATAAACTAAACATTAACTAAAAATTCAATATAACTCGTCTCTTGTTTTGCAAAAAGTTTTGTGGCACGAACGGTGAGTAAGTTCTCTAAGTAGGGGAAAGAACTCTTGGTAAGGTACATTTACGGCCCAAAGTTCGTAAGCCTACTGGATTATAATTGCTGGTATACTTATGCTGTAAACTATAACAAAATTTTGCATTGCGTATGCCTACTGAAGTCAGTATACATTGTGACAAAAATAGTAAGACTTTGTTCATAATTTTAAAATTCAATTCAAAATCTATATCCGCCTTCATACCAAAACACTTGTGCCAACTTTTTTCCAATCCTCGAAACAAATGTTAAGATCAATTTCCGGAATAGCCTGCAATTGGCTCACACCGAGATAAATCAGTCGAGTACGTAGGTTATGGGACGATATTGGTTGAAAATTTGGCGAAAAACTCACGAAGAATCAATGCGGTATGCGACGGTGCTTTACCGCGGTACAAAAACCAAGAGTTGTCGGCCCATAATTCCGGCCTCTTTTTGTGAATAGCTTCGCGCAAACGACGCATAATACTGCAATAGTATTTCTTGTTGTTAGTTGGCCGTCCCGTAGGAATTCAGACTGCACCATACCTCGATAGTCCAAGAAAAATGTCAACATGATTTTTAATCTGCACGTCAATTTTTCGACTTCGGCTACGATATTCGGTCGATTGATCGTATGTTTCCGAGCATAGATCCAAGACTCCAAGACTTGAAATCCAAGTAGTCGGAAAGCACGTTAGCGCGACGCTGTTTTTCGAAAAAATTTAGTGGTTTTAGAACCAATCGTGCTTCCACTATTCCTAGGCGCAATGGTTTTTCAAAATGGTTTTCACTCATCCTTTCTATATTCCAACGATGGCGTTTCTCCAGTACCACCTCCTTTATTTTATTGACGTGTTGATCAACAGTTGATGTTGATGGCCGTCCTAGACACGGTCAACGCGTTCTCTACCCTTTTTGAATAAACAAAATTTATTGCAACTTCTTTGTTGAATAATTTCACTCATCCTCAAAATCGCCGAATGCACTTTATGTACTTCAGAAATACAAGCGTATACCAAACACAAATGATTATTTTGATGTGACTCTACGCACAGATGTTGGCTGTCATACCAATCTAGAAAAAAATGAATTTCCACGAATGGGTTTTCGCGCTAAATTCAAATTAAAAAGTCTTACTATTTTTTGCCCACTGTAATATATGTACATACGGACAGAGTTTGTCCGGAAAGTAATAGGACTGATTTTCTTCCGCCACGACTGTACTTCGGGGCGCACGCGCACCGACTGGATTCGTTAGAGGGTATTCGTAACTAACGATCGAGCGGCTGGTCGGTTGTCTCCGAACACCTGGAGAGTCAGAACAAACATCTTCGCGCGACGTGTTTCTGTGAATGCGATTAAATTCTATGTGAAACCCGGTAAACACAGAGATGTTTGATATGATCAAGCAGACTTACCAGATGTTACTTTAGCAAGAAGTGTTGTATTTCGGTCGCAACAGGCCTTTTTGAAGGACCGGGAAGAGGTCCCTGATGAAGATCGTGCTGGGAGACGTGCGACTTCGACAAACAAATGTGACTCATGTGCGCAAAGTATTGAACTCAGACCATCGACTAATCGTTTAATTGCTCAGATGTTGAACATGCGTCAGGTGTGCACGACGTTGGTCCTAAAAGTGCTCACTGACGACCAGAAATTGCGCCGAGTGGAAGTGTGTCAAGAAAATTTGAATATGTGTGAAAGTGACCCCCAGTTTTTGAATAACGTAAACAAAGGTGATAAGTCACGGATCTTTGAGTATGATCCCTGAAAAGGCCGATGAAAGGCACACATTTTGAGACGACATAGGGAATCCAAGCAGCATGCACCTCGGCTCTCAATGCTATTCTGAAGAATGCCTTCCGTGACGCCTTCAATGCTTTGAAATCGTGCTGGCAGCGCTGCATCGACGCAGAAGGAGCCTATTTTGAAAGTTTTTAAAGAATTATAGGGATTGATGCAAAAATTTTTTTAACTCGACTAAGTCCTATTACTTTCCGGACAAACGCTGTATGTATGTATAAATGATTGGCGTGATGAAACGACTCGTTTTAACCATCTCTGTCTGTCTCCATATGCGTGTACTAGTCCGTAAAATTTTGTGATATCATTCTGAAATTTTGCTCACGTCCTTCTCTTTCCAAGAAGCTGCTCATTTGTCCGAATATATCTGCCATACAAAATGAACGATAAAATCAAGATCTAGCTTCGATGCAACCAAAATTAAAATGTTTTTATGATTAAGTACCGTCTGTGCATGCTGAACCTTGAGATAACTTAATGAAACTGTGCACACGATTTCCTTGGCAAAAAGGGAGGCAGAGTTCGCAGGTGGGCGAAATCGGAACACAACCAGGCCGACAAGATGCATTTAATCGAAAATCTATAAAGTGCCATAACATAGCACAAAATTAAGAAATAAAATTGTAATTTTGCATAGAAAATCGCATTAGCAAGGGACATCTGTGGGATTGGCCCCGACTTCTAATAAGTTTAATGTACATATCTCCTAAACCACTTAAGCTAAATCAACCAAAATTGCTGAGTGCAAATCTTATAAGTTTGCATAATTGCCATTGCTGAAATTGACGAAATTGCACTATAACCAACTCTCTACTTCCCATATAACACAATTTTAAATTCCAACTGATGTTTTCACAAAACTGTGTCCGAATACTACACCTGAAGTAGGCCACCTTAAGGCCAAAAAATGTCAAAATGTCAAAACCACAACTGTTCAATACCCAGATAGTGAATATACTTACCTCAATACCTACACCGAACATTTAATCGAAAGTATCGATCATCCTTCGAGGAATATTATTGAAATTCGGAGCAAATCTTTAACTGATAACAGTGTGCCTGTATGTCAAAAATTGATTGAAGCGGATGAAGGCTTCTCTTCATAATAAATGCTGAATTCTCTCGCAACATTTTCGAATATATAGTTTTGCTAGCACCCACGTATGCAGTATATGTGAAGTATTTCGCCTGCTTTGATCCTTGCCAGTTGTAAAAGTATCCATTTACAGCCGCACTTAGATCTTCCTTACTTGTTTCACTCTCCAGTATGCTAACAAGCTACAATGAATCTATCGGACTAAACTTTGCACAAATTGTGCCTTAATGGATACCATAAAACCTCTTTACTAAAAATGATCGAAATCTACGTAGAATCTGAGTAGTACTTCTCTTAGCCCTCACATACTTAATATAAAAATGTTCAAACTACCACATGATTCGGTCAATGAGTGAGTTAGTTTTGATGAAATTCACAGAGAAGCTCTGTCAAATAATAGTGTATCTTTGTTCTTGAAAGCACTAAAATCGGCTAAAATTTGCCCTAGCGGTCACGTAAATGATAAAAGATTCGCAAACATCCGATTGACTTAACACTTTATACATTAGTCAATATCAGCAGGTATATAAATGAAACTCAGAGAGAATTTTTTCTGGTCCTAATGCGATAAAATATATTTTACCTAATATAAAAATTTAGCTTAGCTTTACGCCGTATATATCGGTCAATATGTAAGACATCTTAGAAAAATTAAGTGGCAATATAGCAGTGGATATATTATAGCTTAATGCCGAAAATAAGCAAAATCGGTCCACGAATTTCCCCAGCTAGTTTTGCAAGCAGCTGAAGATATTTGCCGGGCTTGGATCCTCGCTATTTGTGAGAGTATAAAATGTTTGGTTTTACTCGAATTTAGATCTTCCTTAATTTACTTGGGATTTTCCAAATAATATTGTTTATACCAGAATTGCGGACATACCAAAAAAAGCAATATCCAGCTCCATTTTAAAGCATCATAATCGATCTTCCGCACTTTAGTACAGTAGTTTCGTATAGTCGCCCCTGCCACTGCGTATACGCAACCTTTAACTTGAATTCGCATGTTAGGTAAATGGCAGATTCTGACAAGCCGTCAACTGCGGAGCTTTCATTAGTAATAACTTTGTATTATAAACCAATAACATTATGCATGATTTCACCTAATACTTGCTAAAAGTTTCTCGCTCACTACACGCACACGTACATACATACAACATAGACGAATACATACACACAAACAGCTTAAGTAATTGATGAGGCAACCAATATCAGTGAACATTTATCAAAATTTAAAGCTTCTGAAATGTGAAGGGGAAAATTTTTCATCCACAGGAGTAAGCAACCCTTTCATGCTGAACACACACACACATGCATGCATGCATATATACTGTAATATAACTACTCTTTCATTTGCGATTTTCATTACTTTCTGAAAGCAACGATATGATCTATTTCAGCTATTAAATTTAACTTAAAGCCAACGAAATACAAGCATTTAGTCGGCAACACGCTCAGCCGCTCAGTCGCTCAGCTGTGTAGCTTACTATTAAAGTTTAAGGGTAGTAGGCAAGATTAAAGCAACCAGCCAGCTAAGCCAAAGTGGTGGCGGTCGGCCAGCGCGGGGACAGAGGCGAGCTGAGCAACATTTGTTGACGTATTGCAAAGCCATGTATGTATGTATGTATATGTGTGTGTGCCTTACAGGACTATGAGAGTGTGTGTGTGGAGTTTTTTGTTGTCACTGCTGTGCGCTTTGTCTGCCTTTCTTTGTGGCACTCTGCGCCCGGTCTTCAGTGTTGTTGCTACTGATGTTGCCATTGTTGTTGTTGTTTTTTGTCCGTCGTTTGGTTCACTTTGCCTGTTCGCAGATAAATTACAAATTGTTTCGTTGGTTCGCCGTTCGTTTCAGTTTGCAGCAACTTTCAATTTTCAGTTGAGTTTCCTTCGCTTTGCGCCTTTGGAGCTGGTCCCGTTGTTTTGCTAATGCTGATGGTGCAACAACAAATGGCCGTTGCGATGGAGCGGTGGCATTCTTCCTTCTCCCGCCAAGAGCAAATAGTTTGCTCATAAGAAGCGCTAGAAACGCTGTAGCCGAATGTGTTGCCGTCCTGTTGCACGAGTTCCACGAGCTCGTCATTCTTGCCACTCACACGCTGACGCAGCTGCATGTGATGTGTGTGTGTGTGTGCCGCCTTTCCCAACATTCAGACAAGTCCTGTCGCGCTGGTCCTCCTTCGTCCTTCACAAACATACATACATGTGAGTATGTCTGCATGTGTATGTGAGCAGTCGTTAGCTCTACTCTAAGCTTTGCTGCCAAGCCATTCATTTTGGTAGCCGCCATGTGCGCTCGAGTGTTGTTGGCACCGCTGTTGCCCGAATTCTGCCTGCATGCCGCCTGTCTCGTTGTACCCGCCGGTTTGGTGTTGGCGTTGTCGGCATCGCCGTCACTGGAATTTCTCTAAAAATGTTAAAATTTCCGAACGAAAAATCTGACAAACAAAATGAAGGCACACACACAAACTCATTCGCATTGTAAGAATTCAGATGCTGATCCCAGTCGCCCCAACACCTTACTCTTACACCGAACATGAAATTCACCCTGTAGTACATTTAGGAAGACATCGAAACCGACGAGGAGTACAGCAAATGATGAAAATTATTATAACGGTATATTTTTTATAACATTTTTCACTTTCTTAAAGGAATGGGTCGATTTTTTACTATAAAATTGCGTATGTGGGAAATGTTCTGCGGATCACTCGAAACCGGCTTTAGGCCCATGTTGTTCATATTGATCCATTTTTTATTTGACTCGCTGTATATTCTTTTCTTCTTTACTGCCGTAGAGTTAACAACAGCGGATCAAGCAGTTCACGACTTCTGGTATTTGACCAAGTATCCTCTGGTTAGTCTAAGAATATCCGTTTGAAGGCGGGCTAAAGTGAAAAGGCGAAACATCCCCTCCTCAGGGTTGTGCGCTGTTTTTGGGATCCGCCACATAAAAAATGTCCCCAATGAAAAATTACCAACAGCCCCTGATGAGAGATCTCTCTTTTGATGACGACCAAATTAATATGTCTAAAACTTCAATTACCATTCAGAAGATCCACTAGAAGCATTTTGAATAAACAAGTTCTTTTTGAGGGTTTTATTTTAATTTGCCTTAATTTTGTTTTGGAAGTTGTGAAAACCTCATTGATACCGTATCAGCTGATACACATCTCTTGAAAAAACATAACACATTTGTTTCAGGAACGAAGGGGTCGAAGAAAAATACTGAATATGACGAAAAATGGTCGGCAGCACTTAAACGCAAGTTATGGTGAAAAGTATTTGTATGAGACAAACCCTATGATTGGTGCTGTACGAGAGTTTCTTGGCATTGACAGGAACTATCTATTTGACACCATGTCTAAATTTGGTAGGCTTCCGAAATTCCTACGTTTATGCTGCATGACGTTAAGCACAACCATCAAATATTTGGTATTATCTCCTTAAGTCAAAAAGTTTGAGAAGGTTTGAGGAAGTATTGTATCAGGTTTTCCAATAGTGATGATGTCAATTCTAAACGTCGTTTCGGAAACTTTTAATATGTTTTTTTTTCATTGTATTCAGTAAGGTTTACAATTTCATATATACGAGATATACGCAAGAACAACAAATACAAATGATTTTAGTATCTAAATAATCATTCTCCAATTCCAACTTTTCGCTTTTTGTGGTAAAAATCATCCGCCTGTGCTCGGTATTTGTCGAATTGTTGAAAATTTCGCAATTTCTTTCTTTACCCAATGTTCAAGTGCTAATAAGACAAAGGTTAAGTTAGGTTAGGTTGAACTGGTAGGCAATAAGCCACGCGTAGACCAGTTTTGGGCTTTGGAATTTAGTTCCTAGGTCCAAGAGATCCTTCAGGATGCCTGCGCTTGACACTAATTTTAACAGACTCTGCGGTGTCACTATCAGTACCCCCTCCAGTGTATCGTACTGTGTGGACACCAGATGCATACAGCATAGTCTTGCCAAAGCGGGCAAAATGCATAACAGATGCTACACTGTTTCCGTAGCACTCCTCCTTGGTAGTACCTCAGACTTCCATAGTCAGTTTAGCGTCGTTTCATTCAGCTCTAGGAAGCTCTGCGGCCCTAATGTTCGCGTCCAAGATCTTTCTAGCGTTTCCAGCAGGAAGGAAGTTAAGCTTATAGGCCTAAACTCTTTTGAGTAGGATAGGTTGTTTCTACCTGCCTTCGGTATGAAAACTATACTTGGCTATCTCCATGAGTGTGGTACATAGCTGAACCTCAGGCATCCCTTAAAAATTTCTTTTTGCCAGGGCACGGATAGACAGAGTACATTCTGTAGCATTGCTGGAATGATTATGTCCGTACCGGGAGATTTGTATGGGTCGAACGAGTGGATTGCCCATCCTTATTTTTTCTCCATAAATATGTATTCGGGAACGTTTACCGCACTGCTCTCTTTGTAGCTAGGAGGAGCATGGAAAGTACTCATTGACTAGGTCTTCCAATAAGTCAAATAATTTCTTGTTTCTTAAGACGCAATTTGTCGATTCGAAGTTATTCTCAAGGCTCGCGACTGTTTCGAATAACAACTAGCGCATAATATATTGTATAATACACTCAAGGACTGAAGCCATTGTATTACCGTAATCGGTGTGAATATGCTGATTTTGCTTTGGAGCAACTTGAAAATGATAACGATCAGAAATTGAGGCTCCCTTTCATCTGAGTAGTGTGGTAAATAAACGAAACTGTCGATTCTGATTAGAAGAAAATCTACAAATTATTTATGAACAAAAATTATATTCATCTACATTGACAGTTTGGTGTGCTTTTTAGTCTGGTGGAGTCATCGGTCAGTGCTTCTTTCAAAATGAAGCTGGTGACACCGTTACTGTCAATGAAGAGCAGTATAGATCGATGATATCTTAGTTGTTATGGCCGCAATTTGAAGAAGTTGATCTTGATAATATCTGTTTCTAACAAGCCGTATCTGTATAAACGCGATCCTGTCCCTCATTTTTTGAGATGAAGATTTGAAATTCTGCACACGTCCTTTTCTCCCCAAGAATCCGCCCATTTGTTGGACCGCATACAGCTGCCATAAAAACTTATCCATCAAAATTAAGTTCTTTTATGGAAAACTTTATAACTTGACGAGATATCTTCACGAACTAGAACATGGATCACTGTCCAAAGACGCGCTACACTTTCTAAAAATTGTTCAGATCTGCCCACTATAGCATATAGTTGTGTTGCATACTGATCGATCGAAAAAATACTATAGATATATGAAGAGTATTACAGCTACCAGCGATCATCTGCTTAGCCTTAAGTCAGATTTCACTGAGACGAAGCTAAAATGACAAGCAAAAGAGAGTGTAACATCATTTTCTGCTTATCTGTTGTGTAGTTAATATATTTTGGACAAATTTTCATGCATTCCTGTTTTTAAAAATGTGTTAGTAAATTTTGTTAGGTATATGTATATGTATGTATGTAAGTGTCGGCAACTGTCAACTTTCTACTGGGTTTTGTTATGTAGCTGCCGTTGTTGCGAGTGTGTGTCTTTCCGTTGGCGGTGCACAAGCGCACCCTTCTTATCGGCAATGTTTATCGCCATGTATTCGCCGCCGTCGTTGCCACCAAAGCTTTTCTTTGATTGCCTTGCTTTTTCGCCCTTGCCGCCCATTCATGTGCTCAGCTGTGTGCCGTTATTCACCAACTTGCCTCCTGCTCCTCAACGCAAGCTGCTTGGTGGTAACATTTGCTGTAGTATATGCATATGCATGTATGTTCAACTGTGTGTGCACATTGGGCTTCTTTGGCTGGGAAGCATTACAACGTTTCCAAAAATTCCGCTGATATCTATGCGAGCTCTTTTGTATTGGGATGTTTAGAGGTGTCGGGCAGAGGCGAGACCTCATGAATGGTTGTTGTTCCGAGTAGCTGTGTGTCTTGTTGCCAGTGCGGCAAGTTTGCTTTGGCGGCAGGCCTCGAGCACAAAGAAAAACTTTGCTCATAAAAATTGACTAGCTTAAATTGTGTTACGAAATATGTAATTATGTGTGCGGATATATGTGTGTGTTCGGTTGCAATAAGGTTTGCATTGGCGCACGTACGTATGGAAAGAAGGCTTGACAAAGAAGACTCTCGCACGTGAAAGGATAAATGATTGCCAGATAGAATGGCGACTGGTTTGTTCAAAGACTGCTGATAACTGTGCAACTCATTGATAAAGGAAAATCTTACAAACTCCGCACACAAAGATTTTAATGTGCATGGAAACTCGAACAAAATAAATACAAAAACAAAAACTTTTTACTAATTCAGTCCCTACACTTATTATTCAGCACACCTTAGAGACTAGCAATGTTTTATTCTTTGCTTAACTAACCGTGGATTCATTTGTTAGTAAAATTTGACTGTTTCAGCGCGGAAGTTCTTTAAAGCTCAGCTGGTTAAAGAATAGCAAGTGAAGTCACGAAGTTTGAATAGTTTGGTCTTTCAATACCTGGAAGCCTAGGAGGAGGCTAATGTTTTATCCAATATCGGAGAATGACTTTCTGGCTCATAAATATAATGTTGCTCTATTTGTCCATTCCAATATGTATAGTCGACCTCCTTGTAAATTAAGCGAACTTAAAACTTCTTTAGAATAATTGTCTTTCGCATCGGGTTCCAAAATGATGTTACTGACTTACTATCACTTGGTTCAAGGTTCGTTCCTATACCTTAATTACCGTGCGGCCGCCTGGAGTTGTCCGGAACACTATGCATCTCCTAGCAGCCAAAGCTGGCCAGTTCTGGGCGATTACTTCCTTCAATCGTCACAATTCTACACAGTACAGGTTCGAATTATGTGCTTAGACATATAAAACTCATAGGAAATTATTTTCTGCCAATACCATCAATCCTATATCAGATCAGTCCTGGCTTGACCACCGTTTTCGCCGACTCGCTGCGATTCAACCACAACCATATTCGCCTGAGTTAGGAAGTCACCAAACTGTCCCCGAAGTTCTATTTTACTTACAACACGAGACCCGATTACGAAATCCATTTATGAAAAAAATGTATATCTTTTTACTTATCTAATTCTAAATTTATCTCGTTGGGTTTTATGACCAACCGTTAGGTGAGCAAAACTCTTAGCGTACTTGTTAATAAAAAAGACTCGCATTAGAGGCCTCATAAATCCGGTTAATATTTAAATCATTGGATTATTGATATAGCACTCATATTAGGAACAAGATAAACATCAGGGGAATAATCAAACAGAGACGATTGTATCGAATTAGAAGCAGACTCCATTTGTAATTGGTGTCTTAATCTCGACCATAGATTTCCTTAAGATATCCTCTTCACGAACTTCTGCCACTTATTTCGAGTAAAAAATGGCCTTATTTCTTCAACGAGTCGAAAATTTTTGATTGTCTTTAGCACTCTAGCACTAAAATAAGGAAGTACGCGTAATATCGATTTAAACGAAGCATTCCCTATGTGGAACTACATTTCATGCTTCTTACGTACAGCTGCAAGCGAAACCATAGGTTTTTGGATTAGGCAAAAGAACAGATGAGGAGTGCCGTGGCGCAGCGGAGAGAAAGCAGACGACCTACCTCGCAACGTTACAATCGACCACAACACGTGGGGGATGGGATAGATATCGAGGGGTGAAGAGGGAAGAAAAACGCATTTGCAGACAAAAACGAGAGAGGCCCAGGACAGGGATACTGCTCGAAATTTCTACGAAAGATGCGGTGACCAACAAAAGGTTTCAAGACCGAAGCATTCTCTTGTGGAATCTCCAGTGGTGATCTAGTGACTGATACTCAGAGAGACTAGATCAGATTATAGAGGGAACACTTCTCCAACTTATTGAATGGCAGTGAAGCATAACACCAGGAGATGGTGAACCTGATTCCCCAATCGATGACAATGGAACGGACATTCCATTGCTCGACCATGAAGAAGTTCGAGTATGAATTACCTGTCTGAAGAATAACAAAGCGGCGGAGGCCGTTGGATTTCCGGCCGAAGATTTGATAAGGATTATGCATCAGCTTCTTTGTAGAATATTTTCGGTCGTAAGCATGCCCACCGATTGTACTTTAAGTCTACTTTACCCAACACATAAAAAAGGAGACCCCACAATCCGTGCCAACTAACGTGGAATAACCCTCCTCAACATCGCATACATATAAGGTTATATCGAGCGTATTGTATAAATGATTAAAGCCCACCGTCAAAAAACGGATTGGACCTTATCAGTGCGGTTTTAGGCCTGGAAAACTCGCACTAGCGACTTGGCTCCCACGTCACTTTAGACAATCGTAACATAAAAGATCCTACTTCGGACTGAGTAGGCGAATTGAGTAGTAAAGTTCTCTCTACGAACAAAGACCACATTCTACAAGTCTTTCATCATCCCTGTCCTGCTATGTGTTGCAGCGGTATCACCAATCATGCCGCATGCAACATCTGATGAGTCGATGTTACAAGTTTTCGAGAGAAAGGTTCTGCATAAGATTTATGGAGCTTTGCGCATTGACAACGGCGAATACCACAGTCGATGCAACGAAGAGCTGTACGAGATATACGACGACATTAACATACAAATAGTTCAGCGAATTAAAGAACAGCGGATACGCTGGCTAGGTCATGTCGACCGATTGACTGGAAACACTCTAGCACTGAGAGTCCGTAGTACCCGCCGGGGGAGGCAGAGAAAGAGAAAGACCTCCATTCCGTTGGTAAGAAATTTGGTTGAAATCGATAGAGTGGTTCTTGAAATATGGGATTTCACTTTAAGGTTGACGGTGCCATGCCCATTGTCCAAGTTCAGACGGTATTAGACTATTAAGCTCTCTCGTGCTATTTCGAATGTACAATTTGTGGCAATGTCTATGACGTATTTTAAGTTATCGCCTTTTGATTGTTGTCGACTTAACTGTTATACAAGTATACATAAGTGTATTAGCGAGTTTGATTTAAGCTTAACACAGGGCGTGGCCTCTTACAGTTTTTTTTGGTTTTCATCCCACAGATGCCCCTCTCCAATGTGATTCCTTACAGGAAATTACTGTTTTATATCTTAGTTTGGATCTGCAGTACATAGTTTCATATGATGCCAAGTAACATGTGTAGCAAGTTTAGTCAAGGTAGTTAACCAACCGGATTTCAACTCCTCTCATTATCCTGATCATTTACATAACTCTTATAACTCTCTCGATAAGTTTTAGATATTACAAATAACCGTTAAGTGAACAAAACTGTTCTATGCATGTAGTCTTTACCAAAATGTTGCGAAGGAATCGAAATTGTAGAAATAGACCACATTAAATTCTTAAAGCTTTCGTTCTGTGTGCTTTAACTTCGTTGCTTGCGCAGGATGTTCTAGCAATTCTTTGTGTGGCAAGAATAAATGTGTGTGTATGTAAGTTGTTATTTTTGTTCGAGTATTGAGTTTGGCACGATTGTATGTGCTTCGCTCCCTTCTAGTCACAAACACACACATGTACATGCACACAAATGCATATATCTAAACGCAAACACCACGGGGCTCGTTGTTGTTGCCAACGCTATTGCCACTGTCTTCGCTCCGCTTTTTCCTCATCTTTTTTATTTATTTATAGTGTGTTTTCTTTTGCCTGCACCAGCGAAAAGTTGAAAGAGTCGAACTCAACTCTTTGCTTCACTTGCAATTTTCCTAGTTTGGCGTACTCAACTCCTCCCAACCAGCGCTTCGCCTCTTATTCACCCAAACTCGGCAGCTCGTATGAGGATATCTATTCTTCTGCACACTCGTGGCTGTGCTCATACATACTTACATAAGCTTGTAAGACGAAACGGTGTGTGTTTAGCTACATACACTCGGTTCCCTTCTCTTCTTTTTCTTTTGTTTTCGGCATGTTTCACGAACTCATTTATAGGGTGGCGCAATGAACCCTAATTTTGATTATTCAAAGCTGAAAAAGACTTTAGATAAATTAAATTGCGAACAACTTTCAGTGACCAAATGTTTGACTATGAAACAGCTAATTTAGTAGCGTCGATGATACAACGTTTCAAACCAGCAATAGACGTGATCGGGGGGCTAAAATTTAAATTCACATAGCATATTCCTCGACATTTGACCATATTTCACAGAATCTCATTTATTTCAATAAAAACATCTTCACTATACTTCCTCGACACCCTACATATAGAGATTTCCATTTAGTAGATTGTAGTCCTTGACCCCTAACAGGAACAATCGGAGCTATAACTTCTGTTTCATGACTAGTAAAATGATTCTACCAATATGATATTTCATTATTTGCCTTAACTATAATGGATCTCTTGATTTGTTGAAGACTAGTTTGCCGGAACATTTTTCGTATTTTCAAATAGTATATCTATCGTACAAGAAAACTGTTTCCAGAAAATAAACACATGACCATAATACGAGTAATTTCTTATGTGCAATATAATAACAAATAGGATGTAAAATTCACTGTTTGCAATTGTAGAATTGTATTTTTTTCCTTTTAAAGATAGTTGATGGTAATTATTTCATGTGCAACCCAAATGTAGACGCGATAACACTTGCATAAACTACAAATTCTACGAGTTTCCTTGATGACTTTAGACTGTCACTAATCTCAATCAACTTCGTTTTCATCGATCCAAAAAAGTGCAGTTTTTTTTGTATTTTTCCCCGAAACAAACTTCTTTCGACGTCCACTGTGCTCGTTGTCTTCAATGCTCATATGGTCTCTATGGAATCAAGCAAATCACTTACAATTAGTCGCTTTGCCTGGCCGAGACCAAGATCGGATAACCACCAAACACCTACATTGGATCTAGTGGTTTCCAATCCTAGAAACAGTTTCTACAGCTGAATAATTAAGAACCTTGAGGGAAGAGTTCGATTTATAGCACCAAAAGAAAAATTCTCAGAGAAGTGGGAAGGCCAAGCCTTACTTATTC
The DNA here is from genome assembly GCF_023373825.1 of Bactrocera dorsalis. NCBI lineage: Eukaryota > Metazoa > Arthropoda > Insecta > Diptera > Tephritidae > Bactrocera > Bactrocera dorsalis. The sequence continues at coordinate 55,067,739 of NC_064305.1, forward strand.
ATTTTATTTGTTTTAATTTTTCAACTCCCTTTTCCCAACTTTTGTATGAGATACTTTTGTTTTTCCACTTTTTTGTTGAGCGTATATATGTACATATGTACGTACGTATGTGTCTTTTTCGCTTGGCCAGCAAAAGTTTTGGACTCATTGGACGATGTATTTGCTTTTATTCTAAAATAACTCGCTGGATATGTGCATGTTGTTGTTGCCACACAGCGCTGCACATTTCGCTGTTGTTGGTTTTGGGGTGGCACTGCGGCGAATGTCAAGTCTCTGCGTATCAGTGCGCCTCCACTTCAGCCAAGGAAGTGGGTGGTGGATTGTGTGCCGCGTTGCTGCAGCTCCTGGGCGTCAGCGGTGCTACACTATACGGTTATAACCGCGCGCGAGTGCTCACACCTCCAGTCCGGTCTCTTCATCCCCCGTCTTCATCACTCGCATACATACATACATACATATGTATAATCTCCGATAGCAGTGAGGCAGGCAACTTGGACAACTAACGCTGGCTGGCTACATTTTTGCTTTTTATGGCTGATGTGTGCGCTCAAGTCCAGAGCAGCGATTAAGCGCCAGCACAGCTGAGTGCGACAAATTCGGCAAAGTCGGCATTTTTCACATTAAAGCATTTTAAATTACTCTGTGTGGGTTCTGTGTTGCAGACTTTCTGTTGCCGGCGCTTTTTGTTGTTGCTTTGCATTCACATTTTCCTCCGTTTTGTGAGCACACCAGTGCTTGGCTGCCGATAAGACTTAAAGCACGTCCTAACATACGATTATTATACCTCGTTTATGGTGGTGGTGTTGGTGGGGGTGTCAAAGAATGAGACGAATGTTATGTAGTTTAGTTTATTTGGGGCTTGATAAGATTCTCATCAGCTGCAGCTCGTCGGAATATGCGGCAAGTTTATGGACTTTAAAGCCGTGTAGCTGCCATTAATGAGTGCGAACTGTTAGTGATGTCCATCGCAACTGCGTTTGTGCCTTAAACGCGTATTTAACTGTAGTTCTAGTAGCATTTTAATGATGGACTAAGCTGCTTTCTTAAATAAAAGTTAAGAAGTAACAATAACATTGAACGTGAATTGAACGGAGAAATACATAAGGTAAGTTGATATGTTAAGGAAAGCAACTTGCTTCTCTTTGTTTTACTAGATTAGTAACGTTTTCATATACCAATCCGGGATATTTCTTTAAAATCTTTATGTTTCCGAGATCAATTAAAGAAGGAATTGTAAACGCAGCAGCTCCCTTAAGCTGCCTCAGCCTATTCAGCTCTTTCAACGCTTGTTTGAAACAATTGATCCAAGAGGAACAAATCAGGTCTTGGAACACTAGCAACGCAAAGCATTCCATAAACTTGCTTTTTGAATAGAAAAGGCGTCTGCTTTTGGACAAAATGAAACTTAGTAATATTGTCATTACACGGCACC
>NC_064305.1:55069670-55094670 GCF_023373825.1 Bactrocera dorsalis
TTTGGTTTTTTTTTTAATAAAATTCAAAAAACTGCCCAAAATTAGATTTCTAGAGTAGAAAACCCCCTTAATTCTTGAAAACAAAAAAAATTTACAACAAAAATTAAAATTAACGCTTTAAGGTTCTGTGGCCAAGGGGAAAATTCTTTAAAATACTTACTTTGCTTCAATTCAAGAACAACTATGTGAGAAGTAAGAAACTAGCATCAGGTTTAAACCAACGAGATGAATATAAAAAATTGTCTTGGTTTTTATCCCTTTTTAAAAAAGAAAACTGAGCAAAAATATATGTAAATACCGGATTCTTCCAAACGGGATGAAACGATTTATAAGTACCGTTTCGGCAATTTTTAATATTGGATGGTCGAAAAAGTCTTTTCGTATTTCTAATGAAACATCAACTTACTTTTTTTAATTTGTAGAGACATTATTCCATCAGTGTAAAACTGTCATTAGTGTAAATCGAAATTTCAAAATTTCCAGAACGGAAGCGAGCGAACCATTGTTGTTCTACACGAACTGATACAGCAACGTCTTCGTAAACTTTACACATTTCATTAGTGGTTTGCGTGGCATTTAACCCTTTTTTATAAAAAAAATTCAAAATATAGCGATATCTTCATTATTTTCATTCATTTTTTAGCAGCTGTAACTTTTTTTCAACTTCTCTGAATTTAATTTTTGTTGGTTAAATGAAGCTTAAAATCTCACCTTTCCAACACTATATGGTACGATACAATGTGATTGGTAGCACTGGGGATATACGACTGCAACGACATCTATTGACAAAATACGAAAATACTTCTTCGACTACCAAAAGTCATCCATAATTTGTTTTTCTTTCATTGTATGCAGTAATATTTACAATTTCTTTATGGAAAGATATACGCAAAAGCAATGGTTTTATGGTCGCTATACGTAGAATTGTTAAAAATTTGAATAAATTGACCTTGTCAACATCAGGCTACGTGCCACACGGTCGTGCTTCACATTATTGCCATTTGTCAGTATCTAAATTAAAATATACCTTGGCGTAAACTATTTATGTATTTTTATCCATATACTTTCATTTGACATCACTTGTCGTGGATATCTGTGCGTGCGTGTACGTTTGAAATTTTGTCTTTTTTCTGCTTCGTGGTATTTTCAGTTCAGTTTGCAGCATGCAACAATAATAAAGGATAACAAAGAACAGCATTTTGTCTGTCGCTCTGCCGCCGCTTTCAGGCGTCTGGTTGCATGTCTGTTCGCATGGTTGCGTCGCCTCAGCTCTGGCTATTGCTGCTGCTGCTGCTGCCTTTGCCTTCGCTTGGCTGACTGACTGGCTGTTGCATGTCGACTCGCCTTTGCTATCAATGCAGTAGCTATTGTTGTTGCTACTTTTATTTTGTTTTTCACTGCATACTCGTTGTTCGTTTGTTTTTGCTTTTTCCTTGTGTCATGCAACATTCCTCGCAATGAGCCGTTTGAAGTCAACGCTGCCACAGCCGACGCCGACACCGACTTAGTCACTGTACTAGAAACTTGTGTGCCGCACAGCACTAAACATCCAGCAACAGCGCCGAATGTAACAACAAGCGACACAGGGGTTCGCCATCGTCACTTAGTCAGTCAGTCAGCTGAGATACCAAGTCGATACATATACATACATATACACAAGCAGCAAGGTGGATGGACCAAAGTGCGGCAGTGCTGAAAATGATGGCTGAAGGAAAATGAAAACGAAAATGCGAAATTCTCAACGCGAAGGCAAGTCGAAGAAGGGGTTGCATGAGTGCGAGGCTGCTAAAAAATACGAGTGAGCAGCAGCGTGAGGGAGGTAGGCAGCTGGCAAAAACGACAACAGCGATGGTGGGCAATGTGTCGCAAATGTTCGCGGCGAGAGTGGTGAGGGCGTAGTTGGTTGCGTTGGTGGCTGTTTAATCAGCAGCACTTCGGCGCCTGCAGCTGGAACACGGGCGTGTTGGTGCGACGCGTTAGAGTATCGCATTAGTTTGGCGATAAGCGCGCTTCCCCCAAGGGCATTGCGTTGAGGCGGCACGTTGGCGGCGGGGGAAACGTGTCGGTGGCGCTCCGGTGGGGAGTGTAGCTTTAAATATCAACAACAAGTTACGCAAACATTTGACATTTGCTGAATGTTATTGTTATTATTATTTTCGTCAAAGTTCATTTGTTTTTTATTATTTTTATATTCTTGCAGATTATTATAAAGCGACACAATTCTGTTTTTAAGCTGCTTCGTCTTAGGATTATTCTACCGCTTGCATGCGCTTCTTGGCTTTTTCGCGTTTTTTCTTTCTTTTTTCTCTGTTGTTTCGGCGGAAGAATAGTAGTGCAAATGAGGTTAAAACTTTACTTAAAAGTTTGTGTAACGAGTAGTTATTTATAAAGAATCGAGGTATAATTAATAATGTTAACGAGTGCCTAATGGAAGTCTAATAAAAACATTATCTTAAACAAAAGGTAAGAGTAAGGAATAAAAATGTGTAAAGATCGTTTGATTTCTTTAACGACATTCAATAGATAAAAATAATGGAAGTTTGTTTAGACATTTTTTCAGAGACGTTAGAGATTAATCGTGGATCAGAGTCGGTAATTCAAGCAACCATAGATATGTTTCACACCACGTTAACTCTAAGAGACAATGAGCATCTTCAGAGACTCCTTACACTACGTAATGAAGACTCCATTGTTATTGTGAAGCAACGTATCGAGGATGAGTCAATCCGCCATCGCGCTCAACAATTAATGATGAGCATATACACTTTATGGAAAAATCAGCGGAAGAATATTGTTATGCGGGCTTAAAGAATTCAGCTTATCAAGCGCGTCGCTGGTTCCGTGAATGCGCCCAAAAGGAGTAGGCCACCGATACAGATTTCCACAAGCAAAGTTTGTTCAGTGAAGAAACAACTTACTTTGGTTGAATGTGTAGGTTTATAAACAAAATTCTCGCATTTGAAGTAATGATTATCTACAAGCTATTGTTGAGACACTGTTAAATTCTCAAAAGGCAAATCTTTATCTTTATACTTATCTATAAAGCAACATTGATAAGGTCTAATGAGTTAGGACTTTATATGCGATATTACAAAGACTTATACTACGGTATTTGGCACAGATTGCGGGTCCCCCTTTATGTGGATTGGACAGTTACCACTTAAGTTCCAGTTGTTCGGTTCGCTTTCATCCGACCATATCATACAAAGAAGCACGACCTTTCTCCGGGATTCGTAATCCATTGGGGAATGGGGTTCATCATCTCCAGGATTTACACTTTCTCTGCAACAAAATCCATACAACCATATTTCGAGTCCCTGCGTAGTCGACTCAGTCCATTTCCAACTGTTGTATCTACAAAGCCACATTCTTTGTCCACCTTGGCGTTAAAATTGCCAAGCATAGTATTGAAATTGATGACGGGCAGGCTCTTCCGTCTGGGCGTGAACGCAAATCAAGTCCTACTCGCCTCCGTAAAGGACGGATTTTTCTTGATTTAGATATCTTAACTTCAACATCAGCTTTCGGTAGGTCAAGGCCTCAATAATCTTATAATTTAAGTTTGTCTGCCTTTGTACTGGAACGTTTGTGTGCAAAAAAATTCTTTAAAGTGAGTGGGTGAAAACCCACCTTATAATAAGTTTAATGCGCATCCACTGAAGCAAAGTAGCCGGTTTTTTTAAGTGCTTATACTATACAGTTTGTGATTTTCAAAAATCGATTTTTTTTTTATTTTGTTTTCTTAATGTACCTACTTTTAAGAATACACACAGAAAGTTTCATATCGTTCCGGTGAATATTTCCGAAATTGCAGACAAATTTGAAAAGGTGTTTCAGAGTGCTTGGAATAGGGTTTTCAAAGTCGGTGACCAAAATTAGTCGAAAATTGCTAAAACGATTAAACACGATTTTCTTAAATAAATTTTTTAGTAATTAATATAAGTTTTTTGTAATCAATTAAATTTTTTTTTATAAACAATTGGTGGCCGAAATTTTGATCAAAAATTGATTATTTTTTTGAGTAGCCACCATTCGGTCATATAATTGTATTTTCTTTATTCCTCCAATTAATTGTTAGATTTAACATTTAACGAAATCCGTGTTTTTTTTAATTTCAGAGAATTCAGTTCAGAGATATTGTGGTCACCGGAAAACGTCTTTTTTGAAAGGAACTTCGCTGTAATTCCTTTCCAAATAAATATTTTTACCAATACTAAGTCATAAAATGCAGTTAAAAGATTATTATGGTATGGTATCTGTATAAACATTTTTGGATCAATAAATTTATAAGTAAGAATTCTGGAAAATTCGTTTTATTCGGCCTTCTTACTGTATATAAAGCTCTGTTGGATTTATGTTTGTTCAAATCTTTATTTTGTTTTCGTAAATTTACTAAGAAAATGCCAAAACCTACCCCTTAGAGTGGGTATTTCTGTCGTTTTCGTATAATTTTCAAAACCTCCTGCACTGGTCTAAATATAGGTACATATACATAAGAGTCTTAAAAAACTTAGTAAAGACGTAATATTGGTTATGCTGCAGCTGAAAATGTGTGAAATTAATCCTCGAACTATCTCAACTCCCAAATCTGTACATATTTATAATCATTTTCAATATTCCAGCAAAAAATTGCTTGGAACATGTTCTCGAGAATACATGAGTAAAGGCAAAAGTTAATGAATGAGTCCACATCAACACTATACATACGTGATATATTTATATTCATCTGACCTTAAACCGCTATATTGGTGAAAATATGAGTTTTTTTAATGAAATTAAGGTGATTTCTTTTTTTTATTTCGGAAAAGCTAAACACATTTATAAAACTAAGTGATCCTACGCCTTAAAATTTTATACTTACACGGGTTTATTTTAATACCTTAACTGAATTAGTAGCATTTCGGGAACTTCCGATTTTTGGTTCTCAGCAAAAGTAGTCCTAACTTCTGACCCAAAAAACGAGTGCTCATTTCAGAAGTCTAACATAAAGCGACATATTTTGATTCATGGATATTGCAAACTAAATAAAAAGAAAGTAAAAATTAAATCATAGACTTCATTACATGAGTATGGCGTACTAACAAGAGTCTTTTGTACACTTTCCCCATTAAACTGAAATCAACTTGTGCCCATTTTACAATTTTCCAATTAAAATATCCATTAAATTCTACGAAAGCTAATAAAATTTAAATTTCTCCTTGAAAATAGGTTATCTCGACTAAAAACGGGCCATCAATCCATAATTCTAAGTGCCATAAAGCTTTCCATATTCTCATAAGAATATGATTTCCGCAGGAAACTTCATTTCACTTAGACCCGGAATTGACTTATACTCGTAATTTGTGGAATATGATAACAACTGTAAATATTTAGCTTGAATTCTAATACATAAAATCAGGTTTTGAAAAATATGAACATGACGCATACGAGCGTACATATGCATGTGTGTCTGTATTGTTGTGAATACGAAGCAAATATTATATTCACGGGTGCGCAAATAAGGCCTGCAGGTGTGCCGAATAAGGTAGGCCAGGCCTAGGAGCCACACCAAATCTGGTTGCAAGCAAATTAAAAATGTAACTGAATTGAATCGAATATGTGCCATGTGTTGTTATACATATACTATGTATATATACCTGTACATACAAATACATACATAGGCGGGTACTTTTGTTAGAAAAGTTGCACAACCAATCAAATAAGGAAGGGCTCAACTCGAGCGGAACCGTTGTATAGATAAGCTGAAATGAGTTGTGAAGGGTATGAGTTTGCTAAGATTCTTTCGACTTTAAGTTCTTTTCATGATAATTACAGACCGGTGGAGTTCTGTAGATAAAATATATTATATTAGCAAATCAAGCTAAGGCATATTCACATCGTTACTTGGTTTTCGATAAATTCAAATGCTCTGATAAACGCCTAACGGCTGAAAAGTAGAAGAAGAAAAGACAGTCGAAAGTACGACAGAAACAATGGGGAGGGGTGGAGCGTAGAAAGGGAGAGGGCCGCAGCGGTCAATTCAAAACGAGCAAGGCGGGTAAAGAGGATGTCATATAGATAAATTTGTTACTGATCTGACTGTTCTTTTTCCCGCGGCGAATATGAAAATGTGAGGTACATCTTTTATTCGTGTCCGTATATTAATACAATTCCCCCAGAAAGTAGTGCTTGTAATAAAGTGAGATAGTTCGAGATTCGTAGAAATAATGTGGAAATGAGCTTACACCCGTGCATATATTTTGTTCCAGTTCAGGTGCTTTGGCAATGCTCGAATATTTTCTATGCTATATCTGCACATTCTACTTGTAACGAAGCAAATAATATCGTATGTGTACTACATTCCATGCAATTATACGATTGGATTTTTAAACCTTTTCAAGGTGGTTTCTTTCTGCTGAATAATTCATCGTTGGAATACTGATACATATGTATGTATGTATGTACAGCAGTATCTACATTTCGGTAAACATCTCGAAGATTTTGAGAATGTAATACTTTGCCTATGAACGAACGTATTCGACAGGGAATCTTTGAGTTGACATTGTAAATGAATAAATTCTTTCCCGTTCTTTTTCAAAACATCAGGATACTCTCGAATAATTTATTTGCAAGATTTTTCAATTCATTTGAGTCTACCAAATTTCTGATAAATTATAATCTTATATCTTTTGTTCATATTCAGAGAATTATTTGTCTATTATATTTTGAAGGCATAATGCCAAACAACCACAGGTTTGTACCACATATGGTTAATCCCCTTAAGATACATCATTAAAATACGAGGTTTGACAATTAAGTAATGAGACTGATTTTATTGCCGCGCTTGTGGTAAACCTATGAAAATCCCTTTCTCTTTTTCCGGAATCCCTCCCCTCTCCATTGATATATGTACCATCGCTCTTGCTTGTTTAGTTCGCCTGCTGCGTCAAGTTCAATAGACGTGTGTTTGTAGTGCTCTTCACGAAAATGGGAAAACGAAATCAAGAGCAACGCGTCGCGATAAAATTTTGCGCCAGATTGGGCGAAACAGCTTCGGAAACGTACGCTAAAATTGTAAGAGCGTATGGTGATAGTGCTCTTAGTCGTGGAAACCAAACGCCAAAGCTCACAGTGGTTGTCTCCGCGCGCCCCCCGCCCGAAAGATTGCGAAAACGAGTCAACAGGGTGCTGGATCCTTCATCACGGCAACGCGCCATGCCACACCGCGTGTCCCAGTATTTGGCCTCTAAAGGGATCGCCGTGTTGCAACAGATGCCTTATTCGCCCGACATGTCACCCTGTGACTTTTTTGTTTCCTAAAACAAAATCGGTGGCCAAAAGAACCCATTATGAGTCCCAATCGAAGCGTTCCAGAAATGTTACGAAGCATGGAAAACGCGTGGGATCGCTGTATAGCTGCCCAAAGGGACTACTTTGAAGGGGATGGCAGAGTTGTAGAATAATTTTCAAATATACGGTTTTTATAGAATCAGTCAGTAATCTACAATGACATTCCAAACAATGTTCGGAATTGGCTTTTTTGCTTCCTATAATTTCGCTGCAATCCCGTAGTCACATCTAAACCATTGTTTTTAAGAGATTTTAACAGATTCTCTTCAATATCTTTAGCTTTATATACGCCACCCTAGACCCTGGCCTATAATTAATAAATAAAACTTATTTCCATTTATACAAATCTTCCACTAAATGATGGTTCATATAAATTGTGACCAAAAAGTATCCGTGAAGAGTAAATAAAACGCATCGTGAATATTTATTTTTCCGCCTTCAAAGTAATCTCCATCAGATGTTATAAACTTATGTTAACGATTTTGAAAACGGGTCAGTTTGGAGAGCAAGAAAAAATCACAAAGAGTTACATCTGGTGAATACGGTGGTTGATCTATGGTATTCATTGCGTTTTTGGATTTAAATTCGGTCACGATCGTACTCTTTTTGAAAAAAATGAAGCTTTAGGGACGATTCGAGCAAGAACGCGTTTTATACCCAAAATATCAACCAAAATCATTCGAACGGACTCACGAGAGTTGTCGAACTCTCTCGCCTACTCTCTAACACTTGCCTGACGATTTCAAGCATCATATCATTCACTTGTTTAATATTTTCAACAGTTGAAGAGGTCGAAGATCGTCCAGAACGAAGCATGTCTTCACCGATCTCTCGATCGTCTTTGAAGGTTTGGTATCACTCGTAATCATATGTGTTCCGCACACGAAATTTGGTTAGAAATACAAAATTTGAGACGAATATTTTGTTCGAAATTCGATGGATAAAACATGGTAAAAATCGCAACGCACTACTGAGGTGTACCGACTGAAGCAGCTGCTGTAAAAATCGCGCTCATATTTGGCACAGCAATTCCTGCCAATTCAGAAAAATACATTTTTTTGAAATATCAATTACCGGGGAATTTAATTACAATTTTCGGGTAGTTTTTTGTCACAATGTAGTATTTTTGTAAAGAATATCAAAACGTCTTTGTCATACATCCTCAAGTTCGATCTATAGTATACATTATCAAAAAATAAATAAAGGTTTGCAAATAGACATCAAAATATTGTTGACACTCCCAAAGCATGCGAGAATAGAAATTTTGACTTCAACACGAATACATCCGCCAGATTTGTCTTTCCATTCCACTCATTTGCATATAAAAAGAACAAAAACGAAAGTGAGATTATTGTGACATCAAATCGATTGAGCTATAGAAATATACGACTGATCTCATTTGGCTGATTCATAAAAATGTTTGAGCATGATGGCATTTAGGACTGTCTTTATGCACTTTTTCAGGCAAATTGTTGCCTTTGGCAAAAGGTTGCGCCGAGTAAAATTGTTTTGTTCAACTAACTGTTGTTCATAATATGTAGTGTTCTTTGTATCATAATGCTACCAAGGACAATTTAATGGGTTGGTCTGTCTATTTGTTTCACCGTGCAATCGATAAGTTAGGATATTTCATTTAAATCCTATTACTGATTCACAAGACGGCTATTGCACTGGGACAACTTCATATGTAATTATGTATAAACAATTATTTGTAAACTTTGCAAACAAGGATTCGTGGAGTACGATCTTATAACTCAGAAGGACGCAATTACAAATCTGTTAAGCATTTCATCTCTGTTCTCTCTAACTTTCTAACTTGCCGGAAACTAAAGGTAATCCAAGCCCAGCCATCCAGCAGTACAATACACGAAAAGATCAGAGCTCCAGCCGTTTCCCATTTTACAGTTGTCGCCTAGCACCCATAATAATGGCTTGATGTCGTTAATAAGGACGTTAGGCACTCCCTTAGTAGTCCTAAACGTACGGCTAGTATTGACAGCTTACTCTCAGATTTTATAGGCATATCTGAAGGCTCCTACACTCCGAAGCAATATCCCCCGTCAGTAGACAATAGAATAACTTCGGTTTCGTGGAGCTAGAGGACAGCAATTCCTTTACATATTTATATTTTTTAATGTGAAAATGAGATGTCAACGAAATCTATTGGACATCTTTGCAAGTGAAGTGAACATATCCATTATATGCACCATATAATTTGATGTTCGAAAATGCGGACCATCGGTGCATGCATTACACCAGCCAACGGAATATTTATACTCTGAACAGGGTATATTAAGTTTGACACGCAGTTTGAAACACCCAGAGGGAAACATCGGAGATGACGAGCGTGACCAACTGAATTGATTTAGACTTATCCAAGAAGCGGTGATATCGGATCCCTACAACCGGCATATAAACTGAACGATCAAGATCATTTTTACAGCTTCGGTCAACAGAAGTTAACGTTTTTCCTTGTTTTGATTCAAGAGGACCTTATGTCGAGTATATGTAGTATATCCTTTAGTGTGAGAGTTATCTTGCTCAGCCGCTATAGTATTCACCAATATACAAGCGAACATCTCTCGTTTCGGGCTTAGTTATATGTATATAGTAACAATAACAAGTAAGGAAGGGCTAAGTTCGGGTGTCACCGAACATTTTATACTCTCGCATGATAAAGTGATAATCGAGATTTCATTATCCATCATTTACATATTTTTTTATGTTGCTGTAAAATTAATTAGATTAGTAAGTCCTGAGATATGGTTTTTGGTCCATAAGTGGGCGACGCCACGCCCATTTTCAATTTTTAAAAAAAGCCTGGGTGCAGCTTCCTTCTGCCATTTCTTCCGTAAAATTTTGTGTTTCTGACGTTTTTTGTTAGTCGGTTAACGCACTTTTAGTGATTTTCAACATAACCTTTGTATGGGAGGTGGGCGTGGTTATTATCCGATTTCTTCCATTTTTGAACTGTATATGGAAATGCCTGAAGGAACGACTCTGTAGAGTTTGGTTGACATAGCTATAGTAGTTTCTGAGATATATACAAAAAACTTAGTAAGGGGTGGGGCCACGCCCACTTTTCCAAAACAATTACGTCCAAATATGCCCCTCCCTAATGCGACCCTTTGTGCCAAATTTCACTTTAATATCTTTATTTATGGCTTAGTTATGGGTTAGTTAGGTTTTCGGTTTTCGCCATTTTGTGGGCGGGGCAGTGGGCCAAATTTGCCCATCTTCGAACTTAACCTTCTCATGAAGCCAAGAAATACGTGTACCAAGTTTCATCATGATATCTCAATTTTTACTCAAGTTACAGCTTGCACGGACAGTCGGACGGACAGACAGATATCCGGATTTCAACACCACTCGTCACCCTGATCACTTGGTATATATAACCCTATATCGGACTTTTTTAGTTTTAGGACTTACAAACAATCGTTATGTGAACAAAACTAAAATACTCTCCTTAGCAACTTTGTTGCGAGAGTATAAAAATCGGATAGACTTTCGGAGTTAACTTCAAATTTTTGGGTTCCTACATTTGTCGAATAATCACTGGCTTTGAAGGAAGCTTACCCAAATACATACATATATACATACGTCTATTGTGGTGATTAATGATAACATTTTGATAAATACCTTTATTATCACAAAAACCAATGTATGGACTCATGTAGGAGTCTTTCGGTTGATGGGACCTAAATGCAGTTTTACTACAAAATATATTAAAAGGCAATATTACATTCAGCGAGACAAATTTCAAGCGAAAATACTGACAAATACAAAGTTTTATTTTTAACGCCGATGAATCACCAACAACAAAATAACAACATAGGCAACAACAAACAGAATATAAATACATCGATATGTATAAGTATACCATATACCAGCGAGTCAGTTACGTTGAAAACACAAACCAGAATAGCAACAGCACCAATGCAAGTAACTACAACAACAATAGCAATGATATTATCCAAAGCAGTGGAGCAAAAGCACGGAAAGTTCAACCAGAACGCCATGAGCAGCGTGTTCATACGTGTGCATGTGTGTGCGTATGTACGTCCATGTGTAAGTAGCGAATATAAAACGCAAAGGGAATGCAAAAAACGAACACGATTAGGAGTAAAAGTATCGCACAAAAAATGTAAAAGTAAAAGATAAAAGTTATTATATTTAACTAATTTTAATAAAAACAAGAAAACCTCTGAGTAACCGAAGCTATAATACTCTTCGTAAATAAATATGACCATACAAATAATTGATTTAGAAAGGTTATTTTGTATGGCGATATATGATATAGTGGTCCGATTTGAAAATTTTTTCGAACATTTTAGCGATCCCTTGAATGGTAATGTAGGCCAAATTTCGGGAAAATACTGTTTCAAATAAAAATATTTTCCATAAAAGAATTTGGTTTTAATCGATCGGCATGATATCCCAATAAAATTTAATAAGTAGGTGCATTTTGATATTCAATTGATCATTTCTCGGAGTCGACAAAATCGGAAAATAATATAACATATCTCCCATACAACCGATTATTTAGATTTTTTAAATTTCGCCTTAAACATCGCTGGCTCGAACTGAATTTTGACCCATAGACTCTCAGGCAAAATTGTGCAGAATTATATTTCCAGTATAAGCGATTTGTTCCTGTTCTTGAATCCCTATAAGTCGACCCGCTATAAAAAATATATCTGTAAATGAATTTTTTACTAAGGTATATTAAGTTCAGGGTATACAAACCCAGAATACATGAAATAATATCATGCGAATACGGCGAAGAAAACAACAACAGCATATTTTTAAATTGGCAGTAAAGTACACAAGTTTATATGTATGTTTGGGAAGAGTGACAACGACACAGTGTGTCGGAGATGGAAATTGTATGTACAAAGCCCCCTAAAGTTCACTGATTATTTGAGATGAAACTAATAAACATAAAGTTAAAGTTAAAGTAGAAATGTTTCTAGAATGAAACTTCACATAATACTATTTGTTGTATTCGCCAGATTTACTTAATATTATTTTATTTTAATCCAGCGATTTTAGGTAATGCTAGCCTTTGCTAGTCTTTACTAAAACTAATAGTTTAAAAATGTTATGTTTCAAAAAATCCTTAAGAAACGCCAAGTGTTTAAATGCGAACACACCGATTAACTGTGAAATTTGGTGATCAAAACATTCTGTCTGAAATCCAACTAGACAGAAAGACATCAAAGTTTATTTGATTAGATCTGTGGTTTTGTGTCCAATCCAACTAATATTTATTACTTAGCACTTTTTAAGGCACTTGACTTACTAACAGGCCTTGTGATTCATACTTTTCTCCTTTTTTTTAAATACCAAACAGGCTGAAAAAATCATATCTTCTCTATAAAATTAAAATTTGGGTTCCTCAAATTTTGGTATGCCCAAGTTATAATCGGCATGCTGGATGTCAAAAGGCCGTTCTCTCAATGGTTGGTTATCAGCCATATGTTAGTTAGGTTCTAGTTAAAAAAGGTTGTATATCAAAAGCAGGAGTCTTGGTGAAGTTAACCAAAACCTAATAGATAGATGATGGCTAACCAGTCATTGGCGAAAACGACTCTAAAAGAGGCTGTTATGGCTGAAAATATCAAAAATACAAAATTTGTCTACTCTTAGATACAGATTATGGTACACTCTAAAGACATCAACGGAACATTTGGAATATATGAATATATTACTCACCTTGTCAGGAAGCATATCTTCAGCATATATTGTATTACCCGGAGCCGGCCTCAGATATTCTTTTATCTTCTCAGACCTCAAGAGAATGCTATACAAAAAGAAATAAAGCGACAATAAAGAAGTAATCGCTGAGGTCGAGACCGATTCTGCAGTAAACGAAAAGTCGTATTTTTTATTGAAGGGTCGGAAGATCTCTCCAATCGAGAATTTTATCAAAAGTAGGGGCATGCGAATATTCGAAATTTCGAATTATTCGACGCGAATCGAACCGAATTATTCGATTCGAGATTCGACCCGAATATTCGCATTATTCGAATTATTCGAACTATTCGAATTACTCGAACTATTCGAATTACTCGAACTTTTCGTTTAAAATTTTCAAAAAATCAAACGTTGGTTATTTTTTTTAATTAAATAAATGTCTTCCAATAATTCTGAAGAGGAAAGTGTGATTATGGAAGTGGAACCTGAAATTGGTGTGGGAAGAAATAATGAGGTTGTGTCTTCAACACATCGGAGTCCTGCTTGGAATTTTTTTAAGCTCAATACTGAAGGAGATCCGAGATTCGACCCGTATATTCGCATTATTCGAATAGTTCGAATAATTCGAATAGTTCGAACTATTCGAAATATTCGATATTTGACTCGAATATCGAATCGAATCTAAGGATTCGATTCGACTCGAATCGAACTGGATTCGCATACCCCTAATCAAAAGATTGGTGTTCTGAGAAACTGAGAATTGAAAAAGTGGTTCGAAATATACAAGAAGTTTCGTTGTCAAAAATATTAAGAAGAAAATAAATCAAATTTAAATAAAAACGAGCTTACGAAACTGAACATTAGATTCTTTCACAAACTGTATATACCATAAATGTAATACATTGTACATATCAGGGGCGGATCCAGAGTCGAATTTGTGGGCGGGGGAGCTTTATAACTTTGTACTTGCAGCTCAAAGTCTTTTTCTTCGCGGAGTGTCTCTTATAATGGAAATAACGTATAACTTTAACCGTGGATCCGCCCCTACATATGATTTGGTATCAAACGGAAATCACTGCATTTTTATACAGACATCAGGTGAAGTGAGACAAAGAATTGCAAACGTTTTTGAAAGCATTTTTTAAGACATTCTGAAAGTTGGTCATATACAGGGTTGCAATTATGCATTCAAAATAATTAAATTTCACATTTGAATTGAGTTTTTTGTATATTACTTAAAAATAATTATAAAATTTTGGTCCCAAATAAAGGACTGGAAAAAAATTATAATAATTAATTATAATAAAAATAAAAAAAATGTTTTAGAACTTATATTTTTTCGCGTTTGTGACTTCCACTTCTACCATTTTGAACTAGAGCTCGCGCAGAACCGTCATCATCAATACCCTAGAGCAGTGGTCGGCAAACTCGCTCATTCAAACGAATAACAATCTAAGTTGTATATTAATCCAAGATGCTTTGGAATGAAAATAAAACTTTCCATCTTTAATTTATTGGTTATTATTGTCAGCCCGACCGTCTGTCCGTGCAAGCGATTGAGATTTGTAAGTGATATTCGATATATACGGAACTACTTGACCAATTGCAATCACATTTGGTGTGTGAGGTTATCCTATTACTACTATTGTACACTATGGAAATGAGAAAAATCGGGTTTCAACCACGCCTACAAAAATTTAAATTCCATCTGATTCTTACACTTTACAGTCTACAAATCAAACATCAATGAAGTTATTAGCAAAATTTGCTAGTGTCCTTAAGGTATTTAAACTTACACCAAGTATGGCTGATTTTTTACCGATCATGTCGTTCTGTGAGTGCTTACCTTAGCTCACAATATACCTGATATAAATGTTTTTGGACTTCTGTGACTTTTATAACGCATCTATCGGTCAATATGTAAGAAATCTTAATGGAATTTCGAAAGAATCTCTTTCTAATAACAGTGCATCTTCTAGCCTGTGATTGTTTATAATGGATGCAGTCCTTTCTACTTTTAATCCCTTTGTCCTGACGGTTCACATTGGCTGCATTTTCAGAAGATTCTCCTGGATTCAAACCTTGTAAAAACGAAAATCTCAAAACACAACCGAAATGCAAGAAGGTTACAATAATTAAATAAAATAAAAGCAAACAACAAAATAATACCAACATACATTATATTTTCCTCATAAGAAGTGTTTTCTTCCGAAGCTTTTTGTTGTTCCAAACACTTAGAACATTAAACAAACGAAAATTAAAAAGGTGAGCATTTGAATGTGTATGTACTCGTATGCAACCTGGTCGAGCGGATTGTAGCCCATACATGTATTTATGTATGTATGTATGAGCGAGAGACGGCCCTACGCAAGGGCGGCGTTGGTGGCACGGAACATATTGCCGGGCCATGAAAGCGCATGAGGTCCCAATATAGTCACACTTATATATGTATGTATATATGTATAAAGGTAAGTATAGTGTGCGTAGATACGTACATATGTGCGGTTGTCTCTCCATCTGTTGTGCGTGCGCGCGTTCCTTGCATCGACAATTCGCGGCATTTGTGAACGTGCGCGCCACATTGTCGTCGCTACAGCCGTCATGCAGACGCCACACGGCCCCAAACGCGCAACGTTGCGACAGCAGGAAAAACCACAGCCATGACAACGGCAAAAGCGAACGGCAGAGGCAACTTTAGCCGACTCGAGCTTGTCGGCTGGCGGCATTGTCAACTGGAAATGCGACAGACGGTCGAACGGACCGACACACAAAGAGTCAAGCAAGCGGACGCACCGTGTCGGGGGTCGATCAAGCGGCACAAGCACGCATACACACACAACAAGCGATGTGGGAGTGTATAGGCTTAGCGGAAAAATGGAAAAGAGATTCTAAAAAGTCACAAATGTAAATAGCACAAGTACAGAAAATTACAATAGAAATTAAAATGAATTAAATCGTTTATTGAATTTTAATCGAAAAGAAATTGAACAAAGCAAAGCGCTTGGCGGCTGGAACAAAGGCGGCCGTTTGCGCTGACTTGTGGCTCGGCGACCGAAGTGGAAAATGTGTTACGGCAAGAAGTGTCGTACACGGAATAAATGAAATGTTAAATGCTGCTAAGAAAATAGAACAAAACATTTGTAAACAAAGCGCAAGATAATTAATGCTCAACGCATAGATATACATACATACATACAGTGCGTTCAAAAAGCAAGGTTTTTTCTTTGTGCGTCCAATTTGCGGAAAACTGTGCTCTTTTTTAGGTAAAAACACAGAAACTTCAAACTTAATCGGGAATATCATTCGCAAGAACGTTTTGACGTTGTCATGCATGACTAATTCGAGCATTTTGACTGGTAACTGGCGAATGACACACGTAAAGTGTTCCTCCATGGCCTGCATTGAAGCGGGATTATCCGCATAGACTTTAGACTTTACATGTCCCCACAGAAATAAGTCTAACGGTGTTATATCATACGGCCTTTCTACCCAATCGACCGGCCCAAAATGTGAAATTATATGTACACCGAAGTGTTCTCTCAATTAATCCATTGGTTGTCTTGTTGAAACGAAATCTCGCGGAGATCACGAGCGTTATATTTTTTTTAGATTGTATGCTGGACGTGGTCTACTCGGTCGAATATTATCCAATAATGAATGCTGGATCTCAGTATGAGTAGTGATGTTGTGAATAGTACGCTCAGTAGGCCGATTTTGTTGACCATAGGTTGAACGAAACGGGCGAAACACATTCTTTACGAAACGTGAATTTTCGTAATGAAGTTGAACGGTTTGTAAACGTGGCTCAGGCGTAGGTCTTTGCATGATGAAATGACAAACAATACTGGACAAATCTAACATGACTCATGCGTCATCTGTAAAAAAGAGCTATTGAAAAAAGTACCTCTACTTCGATCATCCGTTATTTAAATTAAACTGAAAACGCCAGACGATGCGGAACAGAATTCAGATTATTCAAAAGAGTGTTAAGCATCCCCAAAAGTGCATGTTTATGGATGCTCCTTTGCTCATGGATTTTGAGGTGCTTCACAGAAAACCTGGAAGCGCTTAGATTGATACATAGAAAGATTGATTGTATAAAAAGCGTATGAGCAGCAGCTGACAGCTTTATCGCAAAAATAACCATGACTACACACTGCAATGTGTATGAGAGTGTATGGGCTTTAATAAAGGACATTTCAATAAAAGATTTCATTCGGCTACTCCAGCATACCTAGAGGTCACCTTCTGTTGAATATGTGGAAAAAAAATTTGTTGAAGTCGCCATAAGAGATGTCAGGCTAACATAGACAACGCGCGAAATTAGAGAACGTATGGAATAAATGGCAGAGGCGTTGCGAGTTTTCGAGATAAAGGTTCTACGGAAAATTTATAGTCCTTTGCGCATTGGCAATGACGAATCCGCACTCGATAGAACGAAGAGCTGTACGAAATATACGACGACATTGACACAGTTCAGCGAATCAAGAGGCAACGGCTACGCTGGCTAGGACATGTCTTTCGAATGCATGAAAACACTTTAGTTCTGAAAGTATTCGACGCAGCACCCGCGGGGAAAGCGGGGAAAGAAAGACTACATTTTGAAAAACGAAAATGTGATTTTTTTAACGTATTGAATGTTTGAATTTTAAGCTTATAACAACTTGAGGAACGAAAAATCTATTCATCCGTTTTCCGGACTATTAAAGCATCTATTGGTTTTAAGAATAATTTTTGTTTCATTAATATAAAAACTCATAAAAGAGTGCCTCGGAGTGCTAAACACTTGGGCACATCCTGTCAGCATCAAAATCCATTGATCATATCCATTAAAAATGTTTTCCTCAAGTAATCCAGCAATTCATCCCCCCAAGCATGGAAGTCAGAAGCAGAAAGCGATCGTCGACGCCTTGACCCCGATGACAGGTATACATTACCGGATGTGCGCTATTGATATACACGACGAAGCATTACATTTGCCACACACAGCATTTAGGGGCAACGGAATCCCAGCGATAAAAGAATGAAGTAGAAATCCTAAGCAACAACAAGTAAGTGCAAGTACAAAGCTCAGAAGAATATGAACATGAAAAGGTGAGCTACACGACGAATGCAACGACGGATGTGCTCGTATTGTTGTCAGCAGACGACAGTTTAAGACACCATCTGTCAAAAGAAAGGAAGTTCGGCGTGCGCACAATCACTCCGACACATACATATGCTCGTATGTGCTCGCATGTGATGCTGCAACGGAGTATTCACACGCTTTGCTCTCACTGGCGGTGATGCAGCAGGATCGCACAGAAAGAGTAATGCAACAAAGCATTTCCGGCGCAATGCTGCATAAAGTGATTCATCTGCTCCCGCCATTCACTCGGCCGGGCGGTTGCTCACCTTCGATGCGCGTAGAGAGTGTATGCGATTTTATGAGCATTCGCTTGCGTCTTACTGCTGTTGTTGTCGTTGCTTGCGCTTAATTCCTTTTGCTCGTTAACACTGATTTTTTATGGGGACTTTCGTTTTTTCACTCGCACTCTCAGGTGTGTTTTTACATAAAGAAGCACTTCTTTACATTTGAATTCATACATATGTATATATGTACATACACATGCACATTTACAGTTAGACACTTTCAACCAGTGAGTACAGCATTGCCTGCAGAGGAGACATGACAAATTCACTGCTTTCTTAGTAGCTTCCTATCTCTAAGTTTTGCCGCAGAAGTGTTGCTTATAGAAACTTTTGACTTTGAATATTAAACCTTAATATTGAAGATTTGTTGCTCAAACTATTTACTATATCTTTCAGGGGTATTTCCATTCAAATAATGGGCTCTTTTTCTTCAGAAAATTCTTTCAATATATTGGTCGTTCCAAATTAGACTATTTTTAGGTTTTTTTATTCTATTACTAGTTCTGTTCTGATACATTTGTGGTAATTAAAAAATTAAAATTGGCAACATTTGAAATGTATACAGCGGGTTCAAACTCGTCGAAGAAGTGTTATTATTTTTTATTAAAAGGGCATTCGCAGAAATCGCCTTAGAAACAGAAAATTATGTCAAGGGAATAAAATGGATATATCGTCCAAATGAGTGTCAAGACTGTTTCAAGATGATCTCCATATGAAAGCCTATCGAAAATCTGATAATGACACTAACAACTTCATTCTAAGGCTGCAACGTAGTCATCATCCAGCGTTGTACTGGTTTGGTGGGGAATCTCCGGCAAAGGCATTACTAGTTCTGTGCAGTTCTGTGAAAAAGGAGTTAAAACTGAGAAAAAGGTCAGGATGATTTAGAAGATGTGGTGAAGCAGTTAAACAATGGAGACCATTGAATCTTCCAGCTAGGTTCAGCTCTAGCACAGAATGCGGAAAACACCCAGTAGTGACTTATAAGCAATATTTCTGGTTTAATAGCTGCAAATGAATGGCCGTCTGGAAGTACAGATTGAAATTTATTCGAATACGGTTCGACATTAAAGCTGGATGACATGGTCTGTCGAATACTCTACAAAAATATGGAGATTCTCAAAACTATTGGTTCGAGTAGAGCAGCCAATACCAACAGAATTTAAGCTTGTTGCTATTGATCAATGGCCAAATCCTTATATATTGCTCATTTAATATGTGTATCCTTTGGAATTTGATGCGGTTAGTAGGAAATCCTTTGAATTTATAATGTACATATGTATCTATATTGATATTCATATTCATACTTATGCGTCCTATAATACACTTGAAGAATGCACTTCCAACTTTGGCATATCTCCGATTAATTCAGCTTTGTATGTATGTATATTTATGAGTGAGTGCGTTCTTGCCAACAATGAAAGTCAATCACCCGGGTAGCGGGATATTATTTGATTATCTCTGGCCTGTTTAAGATATTTCCCGTACTTGCTGCAGAAACATATTCTTATATGTGTGTACCTACTTATGTTTATATAAAAAGTTTTTTCATGCGTTACGTCACGACTGACACTCTTGATTATTTCTCAGTCATTCTTTTGATATGGAAACTGATAATGAGAACAAAACAGGAAGTAACCCAAGAATGTCTGAGGAATGTTATATATTTGATTAAAGTCGGTAGAGCAGGTTCCGAGATATGTGATTTCACTTTAAAATGGTTGGTGTGACGCCCATTGTTCATTTTTGCCCTAGGTTTCTATGAAGCCCTCCCCTACCTTCTGTATTGAATTTAATATCTTTAGCCTATTTTGTTATTGATCTATCGCACTTTTAGTAAAGTTATAAAAATCAATCGAGAATGAATTAAATGAGTGGTTCTAAAAGTGATTAGTACAAGATAAGCTTTGAAAAAAAGCGGGCGATATCGCAAAATACATGTGCAGAATAACAGATTATTCCATTTGACGTTGTTATACATATTTTCTTCTTGCAAACTATTTTCCATACCCAATATTTTTGTAAACGCCAAGTTGTTCAGAGGGACGAATCGAACAATAATCTAGTATAAATCAGAGTAAAATTTCTTATAATTTTATTGAGGTTATGGCTACTCCCGCTTTGGTACTCATTTAGTTGGCAAAGAAAAATGCACCTCCAGTCACTGTTTTATCTGGTTATAATACCTTCGCCACACTTGTGCATGCAGTAGTCCTGTTGCTCTTTTACTCTGATTTTTTAGGAAATTAAAAAAAAACTGTATGTGATTTTATCTCCGTTGCTCATTAATACACACAATCTCTCATATTCATACATACACATATGCACAAAAGATTGTGTGCTGCAGGTACCTGAAACTGAATTTCGGTTAAAAATACGAGTCTTCTTGGTGTCCGGCACTACCACAACGACTACATCAGCGCTGAGGTTGGCTCCTCGGCTTCATACTCATTTGTCTGTGTGCGTTTTGGTTGCATTTTTTGCCTTTTTTGTTACTTAGAATTCTTCTAATGTCTGTGATTATTCAAAAAAGGTCGACTTGCCTTATCGCTGCTTGGCATCTGTAATTCATTTGCTAGAAACGTATACTCATCGAGAGGGAGGAAAATTACATACAAAACAAAAAGAACAAAAAAGGAAAACGAAATGAAAAAACACAATATAAAAGAAATGAAAAGCAAATCACATCCCAATATGCCAGAGGGGGCAGTTAAGCAATTTGAAGCAGTATGTTCCTTGCGATGGCTACAATAACATTCCGTGCAGCGTTTCAATGCACTAGGGTTGGAATTTATACTGCAAAGGACGACGGCTTGATGCAATACGCAGGTGTGGATTGGGCGATATGTAAGCATATGCACAAGCATATGTATATTTTTCGAGTACATCCAATATATTGTCTCATTTTGAGTTCAAGTTTTGGAAGAATACGAAAGTTTCAGAGGTCTTGTATTTGTATGCAAATGTTTCCCTAATTAGAGATATATACATATAGTATGTAGAGTACATATATACATACATATGTATATATTTATCATAATACGAAGGAAGCTAAAGCCGCTAGTACATAGTCATATGAAAAAATTACTCTTTATGGAATCTACGAATTCAAATGCATATTCGGAAAGTTCGATCTTTTCACCTGTCTCATATTTCGATTTGAGATTTATGTATCAGTAATAGTAAGGATCGTTCATTTTAATCTTTGCACCAGTAGCCGTTCCTTTTCGCTTTTCGATTTCAACAGTGCAATACAAAGATTTTGTGAGTTATTTCAATGAAAATTATAGAACATGTCTTACTCATAACAGTGTATCACTGCGGAGGTAACAGTGTATCACTGTGTCTAAAATGGATAAAATCGAGCGATAAATATGAGTTTCGAACATCCGGTTGAACTTTACTCTGTATGATTCGATGGCATCTATGGTATTTTAAACCGTAGGAATTACTTAAGTTGGTCAAATTGTGATATTTTATCGAAACTGAGTGGACAAGTTTTCTTAAAGATTATGTGGCTTGGCGATGAATTAGAATGTAATTAGTCCATACCTTGCTCTAAACCTTAAATCCGTTCGCTCGAAATATCACCTATTTGAGGAGTTTTTAATACAGTTTTAGCTGAAAATATAGCAATAAAACTATGGTTACTTCCTTTGCAAAGTATTTTAGTATAAAGTTTTGACACCACCTGAAGGAATAAGTATCCTGAGCTTTGATTCTTACAAGTAGGAAGAGATAGCATCCGACCTTAGCCTTTCCGTACTCGTTTTAATAATAATGTTTGACGAGTTGCAAACGTCGATTTAGATTAAGCACATGTATTCATTATGGAACAGCAAACCAAACTGAGTATAAATCAAGCAACAACAAGAAGACCAACTCCGAAAAAAATATAACAAGAAGTGTTCCAAAGTAAACAGGACTCGATTGATTGTTCCGTGAGAATTTCATCTCATTTCATTGATTGGAAGTGAAGTATTGCGTTTTAAGTGTTAGTATGTTTGTGTTATCGGTGCGAAAATGAGCTCCGAACTAAGCCAACATTAATTTTTGTTTTAAAATTGGTAAAACTTTCACCGAAACGTTTCAATTGATGAAACATCGTAACTGTGCGTGAATTCATCAAAAATCAGCCGAAACCATCATTGAAATTTATGGAAATGAAATTGAACATCTCCAAAACATCGATTTATCGCATTTTGACTAAACATTTGGGCTTACGAAAGGTGTGTGCACGGTTTGTTCCGCACGAATTGACTCATCGATCGACAGTTGTGACCGATTATTTGACTAAAAGTCACATTTTAACCATTAACCACTCCCCATATTCACCTGATATGGCACCGTGCGACTTGGTCCTCTTCGGAAAAATGCATTTGCTCATGAAAGTAAAGCGTTATGTAAACGTAGACGCCATTCAAAAAGGCTTGCGCCTGCATACTGGCGGCCATACCGTCCAACGAGCAAAAACTCTCGTTCGATATGCTTTTGGACCGTGCAAAAAGCTGTATTGAAACAGAAGGAGACTATTTTGAATAAAATAAATTGATGATTACTTTGGAACGCACCATGTAATTGAAAACCACACGTCGCAAAACACTCGTTTTATTGTTATCTTATAGCACTGACAGACGAGCAAAATTAATCTACATATGAATCAAATGCGCCAGTTAATGCAAATTAAGCCCGCTCGATCGTGAGCTCACTCGGTGCCCACTTACCTCTACCCAAATAGTCATGAACATCTCCAACACTTTCTTTTGTTACCTTCACATTATCAGCTGTCTTTATAAAGTTCAGCTTTGACTTCTAATCCGGAATCTATATGTATATACAATGGACAGCATGTTCGAAACTCAAAAGGTGAAAAATAGTAAAGTGAGTCTCTTTTATGTATAGAAATAGGCAATGAAATGATAGACCATGTAAAGTGAGGTTATTTAAGGCGCTGCAGGTTAGTTTAGACCTATTTTTGCAATGGAGAAAATATTACAATATTATACAAAAATATTTTCATCCAAAGAAAATTCATAGCTTTTCAAATATTTTCGAGTAGTTTCCATAATTCACGATTCTCAGCAGAAAATTTGGAATTTTCGCCGTCGCGACTGATTCATCAATAGTTTGAGTTGACTTTCCTCTGTGCAAATTGTTTTTTCTTGAATAGCAGCAGGCGGAGAGTTATTTTCATCAAAATAATTGTAAAAAGTAATAAATTAAATAAAATACGTAAATGCTATGCACAAGGCGCTTTCAATGCTATCCAATTGAACTTTTGCCGCGACGCATTGCATTAACCGACCCACTTTGTAACCACCCCTTTTCGCATTTGCATGTGCTTAGTAGGCATTTACGGTTACGTGTATGTATGTATGTATGCACACCTTATCTACACTTTGGCTCACGCTTTCCATTTTCAGTTTCAGCGTCATTTTAATATTTGAATTTGATAGCGAAAACCGGTCGCCTTCATTTAGGAATTCGAAATTAGTCACTCCCTGAACGAACGAGGGCTTCAGAAGCACTTGCAGTTCTACAACAGTGACTCCTACGGAGCGCAAAGGTACCCGTTATATGCAGTGCGCCAGTACATATGCATACAATTTAAGGTTTCGTCGTACAACAAACGAATGTTGTTGTAGTTAAGTGTATGTGCATATTTCAGTGAGCGACGCTGGAAAACCCCCGCCTATAAAAGTGAAAGAAATCGTTTGTGTCGAGTCGATTCGCATCGCCTACACATCGTCGTTGCGACCGCTGCCAACGCGAGACTTTGCCTTGGCTCTAATCGAAAAGAGGGTGGTTGGACGGACGGCGACTGCGTTGTCAGTGTGCTGGCGCCCTTGCTACGTTTCCGCTTTCACTTGCCAACCGGCTGCAGCGAATGAGTGCTTGACTGACTAACTGACTGGCTGACTGACTGGGATGGCTGTCCTTGCCGGCGAATGTGGCACAGCACGGCATGGTACGACGCGGCATGCCTCAATTCGACTCGTCTCAACTGCTCAACCGCTCAACTGCTAAGCTCTTTGGCCTCCGCGTGCGTGCGCGCCAGCAAAACAGAATGAACGGGTCGAAAGTTTTGGTCGAAGGTCGGTGGCTGGTGTCCCCATTGGAGTCGCAATCACTACTAGGCGGCACTCGCTCGCACATTCAGCCAGCCCGCCCGGTCGAAGTTGATGTTGGCATTCAAGTTGGAAGTTGGATATTATGTGGCAGTGCTGCAAACTCGTAGCGGCGTTGTGGCAGTGGCTGAAACGTTGACGTTGAAAGCCAAATCGATTTGGAAAAATTCGTTTCATGTGAAATGTGTAAAATGCTGATAAATGATGAGCGTCAGCACACCATCGCAGACATTGCGCGCACTCAGCCACACTCAAATGCAAACACACACGTGTAGCTGTTATGCATTCATTCATATATGTATGTACTTATGTATGTATGAGGAGTAAATATGCGAGTTTGGGGGATAATGCTCTCGCCTAGAATAACAGTCAGACAGACTGCTCCGGCTCGTTGGCTGGCTGGCGCGCTTTATATTTATGCGAATGGATAA